>NW_027184626.1:3603318-3904147 GCF_032405125.1 Capricornis sumatraensis
ATAACAATATAGCATAGACTAGGGGGCTTAAACAACAGACGTTTCACACTCCTGGGAAGTCTAAGATCAAGGCAGATCTGCTTCCAGGTGAGTCCTTCATTTTTGGCTTGTAGATGGCCATCTTCTGCTGTGTCCTCCTCACATGGTGGAGAGAGAAAGCTCTAGTGTTTTTTTCTGTTTCTTATAAGAGCTAATCCCAGCTCTACCTTCATGGCCTCTGCTAAACCTAGTTACCTCCTAAAAACTCCGTTTCCTAATTGCATCACACATAAGGGGATAGAGCTTCAGTATATGAATCTGTGGAGGGGGACAAAAGAATTCAGTCTTAACTCTCTATATCTGTTTCTATCTGTCTTTCTGTGTAGAATAATAATAGTGGCTTATAGTTCATTTCCCTGTGTTATTGTATCCTTCTCAAACTCGTGTGAGGTAAATTGGCCATAGGAAAATCACTGATTTCACTGAAACACTTGAAGGTGGAATTAACTTTGGGGTCACACAATCAGTAAATGATGACGCCACAGTTCAGTCCACTTCTTCTCCATCCTCCTTTCCTTCTCCCTTCACTTTCTGACTCTATTCCAGCCACATTATTTACTAGCTTTTCCCTGAGGACACTGGTATCCTTCTGGGCCTTGGAGAGGTTATTCCCATTATCTGGAAGTCTTCTTCCTCGTATATCTGATTCAGGTGCCTCCCTCTACACTGTTCACATTGAGCCTTCCCAGTAAGACTTCTCCTGTCTACTGTTTAACTTGAAAACCTTGTTTCTCTGCCCACAAGGTCAATTTCCCATATACTGCTTAATCTCTATTGCGTTTGTTACTAGGCTTCCCTGGTGAGTCAGTCAGTAAAGAATCCACCTGTAATGCAGGAGACCTAGTCCGATATCTGGGTCAGGAAGAGCCCCTGGAGAAGGAAATGGCAACCCATTCCAGTATTCTTGCCTGGGAAATCCTGTGGACAGAGGAGCCTACAGGTGGGCTACAGTCCCTGGGGTTGCAAAGAATCTGACAAAACTTAGTGCCTAAACCACAACAACAACTTGTCAGATAATTTACATTGATTTCTGTTCTCCCCTCTGACTAAAAGATAGGCTACACAGAGTCAGGAATTTTGCTTTCATTGAACCTAATAGAGGCCCAGCAGAACTCTAGGGTCTGCAAGAACTGGACACAGTTGTAACTCTTCTGTTTGGTATTTTAGCAGCCTATCTCAGAGCCAAGCCAGTTATTGAAGAGAATCTTTTCTGATACTTTAAGCAGTATGATAAACTTGAAATAAACTTAAACTTTCCACAATTACAGAGCAGGCATGGATTCTTCCTTTGTTTCGCCAGACACATGAACCTGGATCCAAAATCCATCCTCTCCGGGTGAAGTGGGAATGCACAAAGATGACTGGCCTAAGTCTCAGCTGGATAAAAAAGATGCACAAAAGAGACATTTAAACATTTTCAAAAACTAAAACCATAAAGTGTGTTTCCTCTTCACACATCAGGGATTATCTAGCCTTTAGTGTGGTTAGAGTAGTGTGGGGTGGTAGGGGTTGGGGAGAGAGAGATGTATAGAGAAGTAAGGATGAGTTGCCCTGTCTCTGCCTCCTCTGGACCTTAGTTCTTCCTGGACTGTCACTCCTTACACTCAAAGCAGATTTCAGGAGTCAGCACACATGGTCATGATGTGTGCCTCACTCCACAACCCAGTCACTGGGACCCAGAAAATTTTGCAACCTCAAGTCTCCCTCAACACATCATGACTCATATATATCAATGAGTAAAGACACATAAACTGTAGTAGATTAATAAGAATAAGTTTTTATATATATATAAATTGCATATATACATATTTGTACATGAATCTGGGAAAGATGAGAGCCCATTGAGGCAAATGGCTAGGGGGAGAGGAAGCAGCTAAAGATAGCAGTGGGCACTCTGCCAGTTCCAAGTGTAGGGAAAATAGCCAGAAGTTTGGGTTGGCCAAGTTTACAGTCAAACCAGGGATGTCACAGTGGATGATACATGCAGGTTATTTTCCATCCTCCAAATGCAACTTCTCAAGTCTGGTATGTACTTTTGCACTGGGCTCATGTGTTTCTCACCTTGCAGCACACTTACACCGACATTCCTCACCCATGCACATACACCACACACGTACTCCTGCACACCGCTGAGAGTGTGGTCCTTTGGCTCGTGGTAGGAAGGAAACAGGTTAACAGTTTCACTTAAGTGGGTAGAGTCGTTTTCCAGCAAAGCCCGTTCATCGTTGCACAGGATCTGCAGAACAAGATATGCTCTTTATTTGTTGAGTTACTTCAGAGAAGAAAGAAGTTCGCTAATGCTCCAGTGAAATCCCAGGCAGGTGATGAAAGTACCAGACCCAGAGCACAGACGCAGCTTCCCTGACCAGGAGCCACTAAACACAACACTGTGCTCCTCCAAAGTCAGAGGGGTGCCCTGAGTTGGGGTCCCAGGTGTTCTGAGCATAGAAGTTCCTCTCTAAATATATATGGTGCTATCCCCCGTCGTGCTGTGTGGGTTTGGGCTGGGGAGGCCTGGGTGCTTTGTGTGAGTGGAACACCAGAAGTGTACCCAGTCATAGCAGGTGTGGTGCTGTCCCCCAACACCCCCTCTGTGCTTTGCATATATGAGTTCCAAGTCCAATGGCAGGTGTTGACACTGGGGCCTCCCATCCTAGATGAAATGTTGCGCCTCCCATGTATTCCACCCATGGTGTATTGGCCAGGTGGGCCCCAGTTGTACTGATGGGAAGTGTGGATACCAGGTCCTCCAGTCCTGGGAATGATGTTGTTCCCTCCTATACCACCACCACTTGCATCTTGGACAGGTGGGTTCCAAGCCAGGGGTGGGTCTCACACTTGCAAATCCAATGGATGCATTGTTGCTCTGGTGGAAAGTGGAAATTGACTTGTCCCTTAACACAAATTTCTTCTCCATGGTGATGGGATTTGTAACTGTAGATTTTCTACACTCGTGTGGGTCCTGGGTGCAGCGATGGGAAGTGGTCACACCCCGACCTCTAACCCTAAGGATGGTGGTGTCCCCTGCCATCACTCTACCACCTGGATTCAGCTCAGGTAGAACCCAGGCATTTGGCTTCAAGTTGAAAGCAGATATGTGCCCGGATGCTGGGATGGTGGCCTGTCCTTCCTACTGCAGCAGCCGTGCTGCAGTGAGATGACTCCCAGGTGGCCTGGCCCACAGTAGGAACACACGTGGTGCTGGGTGCCCCACACAGTTCTGTCCAAAAGTTAGGTGGGCCAGATGCTTCTGAATAATTGAGGCCTAGGGCATTCACACCAGCCTCAAAACTCCCACAAGCCTCCCATAGAGGCTGCAGGTCCCATCAACAGTGGGCCTGATACGGTACTACCAGACAGCAAGCTACTGTCTCCAGTACTGGGCACCAGGACCAGGCACTGTGGTATCCGCTCCAAAACCAGCAGTAGCAGATACATCCCTGGGGAAATACCTGAGTTGTAGACAAAGGCCAGCTGCATGTTGATGGTGCTGGTGGCAGACAGGGGATCTGGCAAGCCTGAATCCATTATGCTTCCTCTGGGTGTCTGGACTGCTGAAGAAGTTAGCTTTCTATCTTGTTCTAGGGCTAATGGGTTTCCCAGTGGAATAGACTTGGTAGGCTTCTTCCTACTGTTGGCCCCAGATGTGGGCTGAATGGTGAGTTCTGGGTCCAAGCTTCTGGGTTTCAGGCTTCACTTGAAACATGGGTGCCTCTGTTGACCAGATTCACAGGTAAATAAGTTGAGGCTTGGGTCCAGGCATTGCCACCACTGGGTGCTGTGTTCTCAGAACCAAGAACAGCCATGTGATATGGGTAATGGTTCTTCTTGGAGTCAGAGGTAGACTGAACAATAACAGTCTGAGGAGGAAGTGTTGTGTGCATAGCATCAGTGTCAAAGACTGGTTTGACATCTGTAGAGATGCTATCTGCTGGAGCATAGATAACTGCTGAAGCCATAGGTGGGGGGCTGGGAAAACCAGGAACTGAAGTCATAGGTGGGGGGCTGGGGGAAACAGGAGCTGAAGCCATAGATGAGAGGTTGGGGGAAACAGGAGCTGAAGCCATAGTTGGGGGGCTGGTTGAGGCAGGATTTGGGGATTGAGGGAAACAGCCAAAGCCCTGGGCGGGGGGGTGGGGGGTGGGAAGACAGGGCCCAAAGCCGTAGATGGGGGCCCAGGGGAGAAGCAGCCAGAACCCTAGATGGAGGGATGGGGAAGACACCGGCAGGAGTCCTTGATAGTGGGGCTGGGGAAGGGGGAGTAGTGTCTGTGTCAGTGATGCCCGAATCTGAAGGAGGGCACACTTGCAGATGGCATGACTGGGGTGGCAAGAGAGGCTGCAGCAGAAGTGAGGGGCTGCTCAGTTAGAATGGGGAGTGGTGGGAGGGGGAGAATCTACACACATGGGTGTTGGGGATCAATTTTGGTTGGAGGGTGGCTGGGAGGAGAGGGTTAGGGCGCTCAGAGGTATGGAGAGGTCAGAAATAGAAGGTGGTGTTGCTTCGAGTGAACACTGAATGCCTTTATCCTCCGTACGGGTAATTCCCACAGTGAGATTGGAAACTGGAGGAAGAAGAGAACCTGCAGCAACAGAATGAGAGATCACGGGGGCTGTGTTTCTTGCCTCCTGACCCATATAAGGTGTCGGGCAAGGTGGAAGGCCAGCCGGATTGGGGAATCTGGAGGACAGGTCGGCCAAGTGGGTGGTGGTAGGAGGGACCTGCAAAATGTGACTGACCGGGGAGCCTGTGGTCCCTGGGGCAGGCGGAGGGGCACTGCGGCGTCGCATGGCCTTCCTTGCGTCCTTCAGGATTTTGTTCCGCTGACGCTGCATGTTTTGTTTCAGGGTGCCCGAGGCTTTGGCGAGAGTCATGCCTGGAAGCTTCCGAGGCGGAGGAAGGTCACTGCGACCCCACGGCAGAGGCAGCGGTGGTGGCAGTGGCGGCAGCAGTGGCGGCAGGGGCAGAAACTGCGGCATGGGTGTCTTCCGCTTGAGGGGGTGCCTACTGCGGGCAGATCCCAGGGGAGAAGAGCTGCTCCGTGGGGTGTCTGAAGGTTGTTCACGCCGCAGCGCCTTCCCAGCCATCAGCGACTCTGGGGAGCTGGGGGTGAGGTCTTCACCCCGCACTTCTATTGGCCTGTCGGGCAGCAGGTTGCAGCACGGACTTGGGGCAGAGAGCACCGTGGCCAGGGGGCCAGGCTGCGAGGGAGGCTGGCGGTCTCCAGCAGTGCCGTCTAAGCAGATGGCGGGGCTTTCGGAGGAAGAGTTCATCCGAGGCACCTGGGCTTCCTCATTGAAGTTGCTTTCTGGGTGCACCGGAAGGCAGTTTGCAGGCTCAGGACTGCACTGGAGGGACGTGAGGACCCCGCTGGTCTCCTGGGGCCTGGGCGTCATTGTCATATCCCTGTTGCAGTATGGACTTATCTTCCCATTGTCCTCTCCTTCAGCCTCTGTGTGACCTTCCTCCTCTGTCATGCCTTCCCTGGGCTCTTCTTGGACCATCGCCTCACTCTCCTTTGCGCAAGGAAGTGGGAGGTGACTGGTTGGTACCGGCTTCTCAACCTCAACTACCTGGGCAGGTAGCTCAGGTAGTGAACGCAGGAGAGTAATTTTGCGCCCAGGTGGAGGAATTCTGATGGTTCTCGAAGGTCCGGACATCATGGAATTACGAGTGGACAAGACGGGCTTCTTCTTCCGTGAGTTCCTCAAGTTCACCAGGGGTACGATGCCCACAGGGGAGTACCCAGCCTGCTGGATGGGGTACCGCCTTCTTGGCGCGATGTCAAAGCTGGATGATAAAGGCAGTTGATGCTGGTGCAGCCTGTGAACAGGGTGGAAAGCAGAAGCTGGAGCAGCGGGGTGGCCCCGGCCGGATGTGATGGCATCCCGAGAGGGCAAAACCAGCGAGCGACGGCCCGGCGGGTGCCGGCGGCAGAGCCTGGAAACAAGTTTACACAGGAAATTGCCCATATAGGACAGATTGTGCGCCAAACGCCCTGAGAATAGAGTGTGAAACTGGGAGAGCGTCTCCCTAGCTTCTGACTCCTCTCGTGGTCAAACACGCACTGGAGGGAGGACTCCTCAGCCGGGCACTTGTGATGCGTCCATGGTATAGGCATCACAGAGAAACTGTGCTGCGCGCCTGCAGGTGGCAAAGGGCGGGGCACAGGGCGGGGCACAGGGCGGGGCACAGGGCGGGGCCCCAGCTCATGACCTCTCCTGAGCTCTCTAGCAGCCTAGACTTCCCACTGGGGGTGGCAGGTGTTTGGCACCAGATGGGCCACCATTCAGAGACTGCTCAGGACTGTGGCGGCCTTCTCCTCCAGAGGTCATCCTGTCTAGCACCTCATCGTGCAGCCACCTTGGTGCCTGCATTTGTGTCGGCCAGCCCTTCCCTGCCTGGGTCTCAGAGGCCTGTGCAAAGCTGAGTGCAGGAGCCGCCAACGCCGTCGGAGGGCGTTCTGGCACCTATGGGGACCTTCCCAGCTTCACTGTGAAGCCTGGAGCCAGGAGCACCTTCTCCACTGCTGCTGCTCTGCCACCATCTCCAGCCGGCAGGGAACCCTTCCTGGCAGGTAAGGCTCTTTTCACTTCTTTTAGAAATTTGGTACAGCAGTTAAACTTTCGACTGTTCTTCAGGGTGTGCAGATGGTAATGGCTTAGCCAGGATTTGAACCAAGCCTGCTCTGGGCTGTGGTGCCTCCTTGTCATACATGCTTCATGTGTTGTTGTTCTTTTTTTGTACTCCTTGTGGCACTTAGCCCTAAGTGTCATACCTATAATGAGCCTATATCCTACCCTGTAGAAGGTTTTCTTTTGCTCAGTTCGTGAACTGATTGCCTACTGCACTGGGTTCTGATCTCAGAAGATGCAGGTTAGGGACCACCAGTTGTCAGCATAGCACCAGCGGAAGTTTTCCCTTTAGTCTAGTTTGAAGGATCCAGATATGTACAGATCGTAGTCTAGATAAATCGTGGGCTTTCCTGAAAGAAATTTACCAGTGAATTATTCTGTATGGATTAGGAGCCAGTTTCTATGGATGGCCTTCCTGGAGTATGTTCAGTAAGGCAACTCATTCATGTCTAGAAAGCAAATACATCATTTATTGCAGCTTCATAGTGGAGCCCTGTGTCAGTTTAAAATAGTCAGCACAATTTGGTCACTGTGAGCATGTCAGCTTGGGCCAATCTTTACTACTGTGTATAATTCTAGAGATTCTTATGCCCAGGAGAGAAGACACACTCTTGGGTGTCTAGGACAAGGGAAAGATGTTATTATTCACAAGGTAGAAGCTTCAAAATAATAGGAAAGAACTTCAAAACCCTAGTCTAACATGGCTTGATTGAGTTTGAATCTTGTTTCTTTGGCTTACTTCATTGGAGTGTTTTCTTTCTCCTTGGCTGACATTGTGTGTTACACATCAGGCATGTGACATGTAGAGGTTTCAGAACCCAGAATTGTATTGATCAGTGAAACTTTATTTATATATTTTAGTTTAAAATCTATTTAAAATAACACTGGACATAATTCATATATTATACATTAGTTTTGCCCTCTGCTCTTCAGATTCTTTTTATAGTATGTCAGAGCAAATTTGGACTTCCATCCCCAATAAGATTTGAGATTGGAGGACACAAAAGCTTTTTCTCAGACCTAAATTATGTCTGAAAAAAGCGAGAAATATCATAAGCTCTACCTGACCTCTCTAGGAGCAGAAATGATTGACAGCCGTGGCATTTAACCATAATTCCTTGATCTCGTTTGAGAAGTTCAGTAAGGAACAATCTCTTGATTTTTGTTTCTTCCTTGCTTTCTTGTCTTGCTTACCAACAATCCATTGTAATCCATGAATTAATATGGCATCAGGCTGAATGTTCTCTGGAGCTCATTCAAGTAACTTTTTTCCCTAAAATAACTCTAATTTCCTTGTTTTTCAGCTCCTCATCTTTCCTTGCCCTTTACTAAAACCAGAACTCACCAAAAGCTGACTGGCTTTGTGCAGACCCTTCTTAGGACACTCTTTCCTTAATTATTTTATTCATCACTCTGTTTCATTTTTTGCCTTCTAGAAATATGTTGAAATCTTTCTGTAGTAGATGACTTCCACAACATCTTGGCTTTTATTGGCTTATTAACTTGGATATTTCTACACTTTTATTTAAAAATGGTTTGAGAAGGAATAGAAAGTAAATATATTTCCTAGTCTGCCATCTTGAGCTGAAAATCCTGGTCAGTTTTAGCATCCAACCTTCCCATAGGAAAAAAAAAAAAAACAAAAAAGCCCTTGGCATTAATAGGTGTAACAACTCAAGATTTCAGCTTTTCTGGGGTAATCACTAAGGACTTAGTATGTGGTAATTCCTAATGCTGCTGCTGCTGCTGAGTTGCGTCAGTTGTGTACCAACTCTGTGCAACCCCATAGCGGGCAGCCCACCAGGTTCCTCCGTCCCTGGGATTCTCCAGGCAAGAATACTGGAGTGGGTTGCCATTTCCTTCTTCAGTGCACGAAAGTGAAAAGTGAAAGTGAAGTCGCTCAGTCGTGTCTGACTCCTTGCGACCCCATGGACTGTAGCCCACCAAACTTCTCTGTCCATGGGATTTCCCAGACAAGAGTACAGGAGCAGGTTGCCATTGCCTTCTTCTAATTTCTAATGGGAAAATAATAACTATTTCATGGAATTTATTTGAGGATTACATTAGATAATGAACACACAAATGCTCTCTAAAGTTTAAAAGTCCATAAAAATGATTTTGCAATTGATTTGTTGCTACTTCAGTTTTCCTTGGCAGTGATTTATGACCTTGCTTGTGTGAGACGATGCTTTCTGATTTGTTGTTTTGAAAGTTAGATTATATATTTCAACAGCTCAATGAAAATAACATCATTTCTGAAGGTTAAGGGTGAAGCCGTAAAGGTTTCTTGATACCTGTCAGTTTACGATATTTTCAGCAGCTCATTCACTCATGTACTTCTCCTCCCTATTTTGTTGTGGACCTACTACCAGCCAGATACCTTACATCAGGTGTTGGAAAACATTTTCCAGATTTTTAAGTATATATCTTAGACTTGTTGGGCCGTATACCGTTTCTGTAGCTTCTTCTCCTCCTCTTTCTTCAGCAGCCTTTCAAAATGTAAGGCTCAGTATTAGCTCACCCGTCATCAAAAGACGGGCTGAGCTCACAATGATTTGTGAGCAATTATCTGCCAGTCCCTGCTCTCCATTGTCACTGAGTAAGAGGTGCATTTTTTTTTAGTAAATCATGTCTTTGAGTCAACTCTTAGTCTTCCGGAGCTTGTCCTTACTCTCTTGCTGCTTCTAATCAACAGGGCATTCAGAGAGATCCTGTTAAAACATAAATCAGATTGTATTGCTCAGATCTCTTCAGTGGCTTACTGCAAGCAGAAAGCAAAGTCCTCAGAGTGCCTCCATAGGTAGGCCTAGAAATCTGGGCCTCTGTTTCTTCCCTGACTTGTTCCTTCTCCTCTCTACTTTGCTTACTCTATTTCCCACAAACGGACATCCTTTCTGTTCCTTGAATACTCTAGGCACATTCTTGCCTCCTTCTCTTTCCATCTGACTGTTCTCTCTGCTGGTAATATTCATTCCCCAGATATGCACCTTGCTCCCTTCCACAACCACCTTAAATTCCTTGATAAATTTTATCTCCCCCATAAAGCCTTCATTTATTACTTAATTTCAAGTGGCAGGTACCTTCTATCAGCCACCTCCATCTCCCTACCATGCTTTCCATTTTTTCTCTAGCACTTACCTGATATACTAGTTATTCTATGCATCTATTTAATTTTTATTTACATATTGATATATTTTTATATTTGCTTGTATATTTTTGTCTGCCTCCTCAATTGAAGAGAGGGTATATTCATCTGTGTTGATTACTGCTGTGTCATCAACCTATAAAACATTCTGAAGAATGGTGCCTGAAATTTGATAAGGGATTAAGAAATTGGCCACATAACTAAATATGTACATAAATTAATGAACAAATCTCCAGGGCTTCTGGATGAGGTCTAATGAAAAGAGGAAGACGAATGATTGGGACAGGGTACTACAAGAAGTAGAATTTGGAATACTCTGATAGCTATCCTAATAGAGAAGGTCTTGTTAATTTAGATAGTTTTAATGAGAGAGCTGGGAACTAGGGACACACAGCATCAAGATTTTTAGAATATATTGTGTAGAGTTCTTTTTAAGTGTGCACAGATATCACTGAAAATCCATGCATGTGTGCATGACTCTATTACTTTATTTAGTGTTTTACAAGAGCCTCTCAAGGACAGGGTTATAGTAAGTATCAGTATCTTTCCTTTATAATGAGCTTAATTTGTTCAAAATTATATCATAATTTTTTTGCAACTGTGAAACCAAACTAGCTTTTGAGTAGACACTCCCTAGAAACCTGTGCGGAGAAGGCAATGGCACCCCACTCCAGTACTCTTGCCTGGAAAATCCCATGGACGGAGGAGCCTGGTAGGCTGCAGTCCATGGGGTTACCAAGAGTCGGACACGACTGAGCGACTTCACTTTCACTCTTCACTTTCATGTATTGGAGAAGGAAATGGAAACCCACTCCAGTGTTCTTGCCTGGAGAATCCCAGGGACGGGGGAGCCTGGTGGGCTGCCGTCTATGGGGTCACACAGAGTCGGACACGACTGAAGCAACTTGGCAGCAGTAGCAGCAGCAGAAACCTGTGACGTTAATAAAACCAACAAACATGTGTTCAGCTTCCAATGATAGACATACTACAGACTCAATTATGGGCCATCCATTTTAATGAGGGCAAGAAGTGATTTAACAAATACAGAGCAAAGAGGATGTTAAGCTTTGTCCTCTGTTAATATTAGCAATGGATAAAGTGGGCTCCAACATCTTCAAGATAGCTTGAGACCATCATCTCTGTGTCATGGCAGAGGGATGTTCAGCCAGGATATTGTTCTCTGTCACTCAGAAAAATACCCATAATGTATAATGATACTTACTGAGTCAGATATGAGACTTTTGGGTGGTTAGAAGTCCTTTAGCATGATTCTTTCAGATGCCTTAGCGACAAGATGAAGCTAGCCGCTTTGGACACTTTCAGCAATGAAGAGTTTGTTTGGATGTTAATTTTCATGCTGAATGAAATTCAGCTGAATGAATTTCGTGCTGAATTCACCCTACCTACTTGAAACTGCAGCACAGCACACACACTTCAGTTACCAGTTCAGTTCATTCCACAGAATTTTCATAAAACATAGTGTTCTATATACCTGGGATGTATCTCACTTCGTTTTAAGAATTTCCAGATAATTCTTCATACATAGTGTTACAATTCCAATCTTGCCAAGTCCTGCACCAGTTACATAGAACACAGCACATTTATTTCTCTGGTTGTTCAGATCCCAGTGAAAGAAGAATGGAATGGAATCAAAGAGATGAGATCAGAATTCTTGTCCCAGATTTACCATAAAATAATTGTGTTCTCAGGAAAATTATAGCTATTCTAGACCCCTTTCCTTTTCTTTATTTCAACAGAGCTGCATTCAGTTCAGTTCAGTTCAGTTGCTCCGTCGTGTCCGACTCTTTGTGACCCCATGAATCACAGCACGCCAGGGCTCCCTGTCCATCACCATCTCCCGGAGTTCACTCAGACTCACGTCCATCGAGTCAGTGATGCCATCCAGCCATCTCATCCTCTGTCGTCCCCTTCTCCTCCTACCCCCAATCCCTCCCAGCATCAGAGTCTTGTCCAATGAGTCAACTCTTCGCATGAGGTGGCCAAAGTACTGGAGTCTCAACTTTAGCATCATTCCTTCCAAAGAAATGCCAGGGCTGATCTTCTTCAGAATGGATTGGTTGGATCTCCTTGCAGTCCAAGGGACTCTCAAGAGTCTCCTCCAGCACCACAGTTCAAAAGCATCAATTCTTTGGTGCTCAGCCTTCTTCACAGTCCAACTCTCACATCCATACACGACCACAGGAAAAACCGTAGCCTTGACTAGACGGACCTTAGTCGGCAAAGTAATGTCTCTGCTTTTGAATATACTATCTAGGTTGGACATAATTTTTCTTCCAAGAAGTAAGCGTCTTTTAATTTCATGGCTGCAATCACTATCTGCAGTGATTTTGGATCCCAAGAAAATAAAGTCTGACACTGTTTCCACTGTTTCCCCATCTATTTCCCATGAAGTGATGGGACTGGATGCCATGATCTTCGTTTTCTGAATGTTGATGCAGATGACACCAAATAACATCCCCCTCTTTGCAGTCGTAGCTTCGATGTTATTGGTATTCTGAAACACATGAGTACAATGACACATGAAGCTGTGCACCATCTCTGTAACTATGTTTTTAGCGTTGCCTCTATTTTGAAAATGAGAGCATGGCTGAGCACAGAAGTAGACGTTTTGACCAGAGGCTCCAAAGTAAATGCAACTAAACCACAAGTTTCCTTCTTTCCTGAAGCTCACTTAACTGAAACATAGGCTGCTGGACATCAAGCGGTAAAGCATATTATCAGTGTATTTTAAAAGCAGCTATTCTTCTAGGATTTCTAATTAGTAGCAGGAAGTTTTGAAATTCTTAAAGGATCATCTGCTCTTGTGAGATTTACAGCTCTGGTTTCCAGTCAACCAAGTTGAATTAGGGCATCTGAACTTTTGGATGCATCTCAGAACTAGAATTCTGAACCTCTTGAGTTTTTCTTCATGCTGTCAGAAATTCATGCCAGATAATCCTTTTAATAGAGAGTATGTACACACTTGTATATTTTCATATAAGGAACCAATGTGGTGAGTGAGGATGGAAGTGAAGCCCTCAGTCTCAGAGGGGTGTTGAGCTCCTGGTGAAATACAGTCATTATTTCTTCAAAATAGAAAAGCAGTTATTTGAAGTTATTAACACCAAATAGCTATTGATACACTTATCTGTGATACATGTATTTACTGTACCAACTAGGTGTGTTCTCTTTGGGATGTACACAGCTGTTTGAGACACAGATTGTTTATTTTTGTTTGTTTGCCCACAAAGACTGTGACCTTTTGATCAGGAACGTCTGTATTTTACTAACACCTGGAACCACCAGCTAACACGGTGTCTAAAATGTAACCAATGAATATGAAATCAAGGAACACATTTTTTAAGTACAGACCAGGGCATGGGCAAATATAAATTTTTTGTTTTCAATCATAACGTGATTGAAACCTGTAAACGATACAGACAACAAGCGCTACAGTAATTCAAAGAAGGCATAGAACAGACAACCTGTAAGGATCTATTGTATAGCACAGGGAGCTATACTCAATATTTTGTAATAACTTATTAATGGAAAAGAACCTGATAAAGCACGTATATATAAATTAATCACTGAACTGTACACCTAAAACTAACATGGCATTATAAATCAACTATACTTCAATTTAAAAAACTGACAACAAAAGACACCTAGAAGTCATAGACATGATATTTCCATAGAGAAGCCAGATGAAGAAGAGAGAGAGAGCTTTTGAATTCACCAGAGCAGTCACAGAGAACCTAGGCTTCGACCTGAACTTGAATTTACATTAAGATTGTGTTGCAGGTACAGATGTAGGTAATCACATACACTCACTATACTGAGACTAGCTGAAGTTATGAGTGTCGTCCAAGATCCCAAAGCAAGTACAGTGTGCAGTCAAAATTTTAAGTGACACCTAATACACTAAAAAAAAAAAAAAAAAGCCCCTTCTGTGATACCGTGTTGTCATTGAAATAATGTTGTTTCTTTCTGGTAGATTATAGTAGAAATTGGTTCTAGTGTCTCCTGTAATTACTAGTTCTGTTTATCCCATCTATAGTTGATCTTCAAAATTTCCATTAGAATGGCTTTGCCAAAATGAAACATACAAGTATTCGTGATGCCTGTATCCAAGCATTTCTTCAGTTGTTCCCTGCTTAGGATTATATGAACAATTCACTATCTTTTCCCTCCTCTAAGAATTCCCTCTGCCCTATTGGGCACCTGGAAAACCCACTTCATTTGTCAAAACTCAGTTTGCATATTATCTCTGTTATGCTGTCTTCTGTTTAGTGTTGTGGTCACACTTTCCTTTTTGCTCCCATTACACTTTTGCATACCCGACTGTTGCACTTGCTACACTGTATTGTAGTTGGATGTTTTACGTAACTCGGGCTTCTTCTGGGCAACATTCCTTGGGGCCAGTGACTACCTTTTCTTCACCCATTGATGCAGCCTTAGCATGTTACTTGGTATGCAGTAGTTAACATAAAAATGAGATCTGAATAAATTTTAAAAGGTAGGTACATATGACTTATCATCACTTTCCAGGTATAACAGGAAAAATCATTACTGTTGGTGCTGAATGTTCACTTCTATTGTGATGAATGGTGGTGGTACTTGACTCCACTTACATTGTTTTACCTACCATTTTATGTATTTCTACCTGATATCTCCTCTTTATTTCCATTTAGATATTTATTGGTAATCCAAGTAAAGCAGGAATGAGGGTAGGGCTAGGCTATACTTGCCTGGAATAGTAAAGACATTGTGTGACTTTTTGGTGAGAAAATCCTGAGGTATGGGAGGTTTACATCTTCCCTTTGAGGCATATGGAGGGCTCCGCCTCTAAAGAGTTTTATTAGCAACTAATCAAGATGTTTTTGCACAAGGCTCCTGATGAGCTATTAGTAATACTAAGAGTGAATCAGAACTAAAGTAGTTTCTGATTTGTTTTACATTGTAAATGTAGGCTATTATTTTTTAATGCTGGGAGTGGTGGTGGTGGAGAGTGACGGAATGGTCTTTTCCCATCTTGATGTTTCAATCCTGTCAAGAGAGATCTTAAATAATTTCAGCCCTGCTGCTTTACTTACTCCACCCGAGGGTGATCAAGTGACTTATATAGGAAGCTTGAAAAGAATTAAGTGGGCATGTTTGTCTTAACTAATTCTGTTTTCTCCCTTGAGAGTGAGAGTTGGTGTCTTCTGTTTCTGTCATCCTGTGTATTACTAGTTCAGTTATGGACTAGTAATTTCTGGGGTTCAGTTATGGGATCATTTCATTCAATTAAGCCAGGGTTACGTCAGTACCAGGAATATTTTGACCTCCATCTTTGCTCTTTTATCTTGTTTCTTAATTAACTCTATACCTAGGTGTAATTAAGGTGTTGTATCTGTTGTACTTGCACAAATGCATCATTTGGTGTGTTACCTGGAAACACTGAATAGAAAGAAAGGAGCAGACGTTTTGGAGAGGAAAATGTCCACATGGAAATGTTTCGGTGCTTCCATGTTAGGTAGTCTTGTGCCTTGGTCTTTAACGTGTGGTGGGATGTTGGGACCTTTGACTATTTGAAAATACTTCGGCTTATGCAGTTAAAAGCAGTTAACTGCTGAAGTCTAGAAAAGGTTTAATGTATGCTGTATTAGTTTCCAGTACCTGCTGTAACAAATCAGCATAAACTTGGCTTAACATAATAAAAATGTACTGTCTCACAGTTCTAGAGGTCAAAAGTCTGATATCAAGGTGTCATAGGGTTACACTCCCTAAAGGTGGTCTAGGGGAGAGTCCACTCCTTGTCTCTTTGAGCTTCCGGTGGTTAGTAGCTTCCTTGGCTTGAGGCCACATCGCTTAGTCTCTGTTTTCACTCCCTTTGTGTTTCTGTATCTTCTCTTCATCTGGTCCAAATTGCCCTCTGCCCTTCTTGTTTCATAAGGGCAATTGTCATCATATTAAGAACCCATCTGATTAATACAGGATGGGAATCCCATCTGGAGATCCTTAATGAAACTTGCAAAGACCTTTTTTCCAAGTGAGGTAACAGTTAAGAATTAGAACATGAATGTATCCTTTTGGGGGTCATCCTTCAACCCACTACACCAACAATAAGACTCTGCAGTTGGCTGCAGTTTATTGCATGGGAGAGTGGCTGTTTCTGTCAAGCCACTTAAGTAAAGGTCTGGCATAAAGAAAAGGGGCCCTAGGGAATTGCAGGTGGCTGAGCGAATACCTAGAGCAGAATGAATAGGGACCTGGAAGGTCTTCAGTATAAAGAGAACTTTACCTGGCTCTCAACTTTGGGGTGGGCAGGAGTTTTCAGGGCAGGAAGTACTCAGGCAGCTGCTCACTTTGGCTTACTCTTCAGGTAGTTTTTTTCCCAAGCAGGCTTGACTGAGACAAAGACTTAGTTGTAAGGAAAGTATGTTTGATAGAACTTGTCAGCATTGACATATATGGTTACCATAGGCTCAAGTTAATCCCCTTACATGTGGACCCAAGCTGACATGGAATTTGTCAGTTACGTTGGAGAAAGAACTGTTCTCTGAAAGGCAGGCTTCTTTGGTCTATGCAGTAACATAGCCAGAGGCTGTGAAAATGACTATGGCACCATAGGACCATGGAATCTACACATTATAACTGGAGGTATAATGTTACTGGATAGAACCCACAATCAGGTCAGGACTGCAGTGTGAACAGATCATCAAAGAGGAAGGATAACTCCAGAGTCCATGTGTGATAGGTGCTCAGGGCTGTGCATTGCACATGGCAAGTTCATAGTGACCAGTCAACCTTAGGCCAGGAAAGTCCTCCTGGTTCTAAGTTTGCAGGTCAGGACTTTCAGATAAATGGCACAGACCAATGGACATCCTAGTGAGGCTAAAATCAGAGAGACTTTATCTTTCTTTCAAATGCCACTGAGTTTCTGCTATGTTCTTTGATAATTTCTGTACTGGATTCTGAGAATGAAAATGTGCCTAGTTTTATTATTCTAGGAGTGGGGACTGGCTTGGTTTTGAGATTTTTTAAATTGTGGGCATAATGCTGTAATCTCAGATTAAAACTTAGTAACTCTTTAAAATCGTTAAAAGCATGGTTCATGAAAGACCTGATAAACTGCTAGAACAGCCAAGATCCCGGGAGACCACGGCAATGTCAGTGACAGAAGTCTAAGCTGTAGATATGGAAGGATCCCTCAGTCCACTGAGACACTGAAAGCCCTGCCACTGAGAATGAATTAAAACATGCATTTGGGAGGATTCTTTCTGGACATTTAAGGTCTTCAGATTTTTAACCCAGCATAACAAGGAAACTTGATTAAAAAAAAAAAAAAGTGAGGTCTTCAACTTTGTTTTTCTTTCTCAAGATTGCTTTGGTTATTGAGGGTTCTTTTTGGTTACATATACATTTTAGACTAATTTCTTCTATTTCTGAAAAAACAGGGGATTTTGATAGGTATTGCAATAAACTCTTGATAGCTTTGTGTAATATGGACATTTTAACATATTAAGTCTTCCAGTTCATAAACATGGGATATCGTTCCATTTATGTCTTCATTAATTTCTTTCAATAACATTTTTTAGTTTTCAGTGTGCAAGTCTTTCATGTCTTTAGTTAAGTTTATTCATATTTTATTTTTTTGTTACTATTATAAATGAAATTGTTCTCCTGATTTCTTCTTTAGATTGTTGTTAGTGAACAGAAGTGCAAGTAATGTGTGTATGCTGATTTTGTATTCTGCCAAAATAGCAAAAAGAGATAAGAAAGCCTTCTTCAGCAATCAATGCAAAGAAATAGAGGAAGACCACAGAATGGGAAAGACTAGAGATCTCTTGAAGAAAATTAGAGATAGCAAGGGAACATTTCATGCAAAGATGGGCTCGATAAAGGACAGAAATGGTCTGGACCTAACAGAAGCAGAAGATATTAAGAAGAGATGGCAAGAATACACATAAGAACTGTACAAGAAAGATCTTCACGACCCAGATAATCATGATGATGTGATCACTCATCTAGAGCCAGACATCTTGGAATGTGAAGTCAAGTGGGCCTTAGGAAGCATCACTACGAACAAAGCTAGTGGAGGTGATGGAATTCCAGTTGAGCTATTTCAAATCCTGAAAGATGATGCTGTGAAAGTGCTGCACTCAATATGCCAGCAAATTTGGAAAACTTTTCCACAGGACTGGAAAAGGTCAGTTTTCATTCCAATCCCAAAGAAAGGCAATGCCAAAGAATGGTCAAAATACTGCACAATTGCACTCATCTCACATGCTAGTAAAGTAATGCTCAAAATTCTCCAAGCCAGGCTTCAGCAATATGTGAACCATGAACTTCCAGATGTTAAAGCTGGTTTTAGAAGAGGCAAAGGAACCAGAGATCAAATTGCCAACATCTGCTGGATCATGGAAAAAGCAAGAGAGTTCCAGAAAAACATCTATTTCTGCTTTATTGATAATGCTAAAGCCTTTGACTGTGTGGATCACAAGAAACTGTGGAAAATTCTGAAAGAGATGGGAATACCAGACCACCTGACCTGCCTCTTGAGAAACTTATATGCAGGTCAGGAAGCAACAGTTAGAACTGGACATGGAACAACAGACTGGTTCCAAATAGGAAAAGGAGTACGTCAAGGCTGTATATTGTTACCCTGCTTATTTAACTTCTATGCAGAGTACATCATGAGAAACGCTGGACTGGAAGAAGCACAAGCTGGAATCAAGATTACCGGGAGAAATATCAATAACCTCAGATATGCAGATGATACAACCCTTATGGAAGAAAATGAAGAGGAACTAAAAAGCCTCTTAATGAAAGTGAAAGTGGAGAGTGAAAAAGCTAAAAGCTCAACATTCAGAAAACAAAGATCATGGCATCTGGTCCCATCAGTTCATGGGAAATAGATGGGGAAACAGTTTCAGACTTTATATTTTTGGGCTCCAAAATCACTGCAGATGGTGACTGCAGCCATGAAATTAAAAGATGCTTACTCCTTGGAAGAAAAGTTATGACCAACCTAGATAGCATACTGAAAAGCAGAGACATTACTTTGCCAACAAAGGTCCGTCTAGTCAAGGCTATGGTTTTTCCAGTAGTCGTGTATTGATGTGAGAATTGGAATGTGAAGAAAGCTGAGCACCAAAGAATTGATGCTTTTGAACTGTGATGCTTTCTTCTCTGAAGAGAAGACTCTTGAGAGTCCCTTGGACTGCAGGGAGATCCAACCAATCCATCCTAGAGGAAATCAGTCCTAAATATCCATTGGAAGGACTGATGCTGAAGCTGAAACTCCAATACTTTGGCCACCTGATGAGAAAAACTGACTCATCTGAAAAGACCCTGATGCTGGAGAAGACTGAAGGCAGCAGGAGAAGGGGATGACTAAGGATGAGATAGTTGAATGGCATAACCGATTCGACGGACATGAATTTGAGTAGGCTCTGGGAGTTGGTGATGGACAGGGAAGCCTGGTGTGATGCAGTCTGTGGAATCGCTAAGAGTTGGACATGACTGAGTGACTGAAGTGAACTGATACCAGATGGAAATGATACCTTTTCGCTCTTTTCAAGGTATTATGAAGCTCAGTAGAGATAAGGAATGTAAAAGTACCTAGGAAATTATGAAATTCGTTGCAAATGTGTATTGTTCATGAAATTATACTCCAGATTGCAAGCTTTTTAAGAACAAAGACTATTTCTCTGTCCATTCCAAGAATATCCTTACATTGCAACTGTTTAAAAATATTTTCTTTATTTGAAAACCAACCCAAGATCACTCTTACATAAGTTGGAAAAAAGTACAACACATTTTCCTCACACCTCAAATATCACAGATGGAAAACTGTCATTTTGCCTCCCTATTTTCTATGCTAAAATGATTTTTTAAAGGTAGCAAATGACTAATATATGCCTAAGGAAAATTTAAGATTTTAACTATTTCTGTTTGTAAGTGACTATTTGTCAATGAATTAATAACTATTTCTTAATGAATTGAATGTGCCAGTGTCAATAGAGAAGCCATTTTTTTTTCTTTCAGTTTTATTGAGATACAGTTGACATACAGTACTATATAACCTTAAGTGGTAAACATAGTGATTTGACATACATGATTCATGAAATGATTACCATAATAATTTTTCTGACTGTCCATCATCTCAAATGAACAGAAAAAATACAGAAAGAAAAATTTGTTTCCTTGTGATGAGAACTCTTGGGATTTACTCTCTTAATAACTCTAATGTATAACATAGTTAGTTCAGTCACCCAGTTGTGTCTGAATCTGTGACCCTATGGACTGCAGCACCCAGGCTTCCCTGTCCTTCATCAACTCCTGGAGCTTGCTCAAACTCAGGTCCATTGAGTTGGTCATGCCATCCAACCATTTCATCCTCTGTCATCCCCTTCTCCTCCTGGCTCCAATCTTTCCCAGCATCAGGGTCTTTTCCAATGAGTTAGTTCTTCGCATTAGGTGGCCAAACACAGAGAAGTATTAATTATATTTATCATGTATAGTACATACCTAGTACTTATTTATCTTTATAATTGGAGGCTTGTACTTTTTGACTCAGTTCAGTTCAGTTCAGTTCGGTCGCTCAGTCGTGTCCAACTCTTCGCGACCCCATGAATCGCAGCATGCCAGGCCTCCCTGTCCATCACCATTTCCCGGAGTTCACTCAGACTCACGTCTGTCGAGTCCGTGATGCCATCCAGCCATCTCATCCTCTGTTGTCCCCTTTCCCTCCTGCCCCCAATCCCTCCCAGCATCAGAGTCTTTTCCAATAAGTCAACTGTTCGCATGAGGTGGCCAAAGTACTGCAGTTTCAGCTTTAGCATCATTCCTTCCAAAGAAATCCCAGGGTTGATCTCCTTCAGAACGGACTGGTTGGATCTCCTTGCAGTCCAAGGGACTCTCAAGACTCTTCTCCAACACCACAACCTCCATCTAATTCCATCTCCTCCTACCAACTGCTTTTGGTAATCACAAATCTGATTTCTTTTTCTATGAGTTTGCTTGCTTGCTTGCTTGTTTGTATTTGAAGCATGATAGACCTACAACACTATCTTAGTTTTGTTACACAGCATGATGATTCGATATCTCTATACTTTTCAAAATATCTCTATACTTTTCACCACGGTAAGTCTAGATACCATCTGTAACCATACGAAGATATTACATAGTTATTTCATACCCCTGAATAACTTTTTTTTTGTAACTGGAAGCTTTTAATTTCCTTCAGCTGTTTGTTTCCTCCCCATACTTCACTTCCCTCTGACAAATACCTGTGTATTTTTTATATCTGTATGTTTTATCTGTTCATTGGTTTTGTTTTATTTTTAATTCCACATATACGTGATTATACAGATTTGTGTTCCTCTGCCAAACTTATTTCACCTGGGTTAGGGTTAGGGTAAGAGCATAATGTACTCTAGGTCTGTCCATTGTTGTCACAAATGGCAAGATTGTATTCCTTTTTTATCAGTGAGTAATATTTCACTCTGTATTTAGGCATGAATGTGTGAGTATATATATATATATATATATATATGTAAAATAACTTCTTTATTTGTGTATACCATGTTGGCTATTGTAAATGATACTGCAATGAATATAGCAATCTATGTATCTTTTATAATCAGTGTTTTCTTTTTCTTTGGATAAATACCCAGGAGTGGAATTGCTGGACGGCATCATAATTCTATTTTCAACTATTTACGGAGTCTATACGCTGTTTCCTACAATGGTTGTACCAAGTTACATTCCCATTAAAAGCACATGGGGTTTCCTTTTCCCTTTGCTCCATATCCTCGCCAACACTGGTTATTTGTTGCTTTTGGGGTGATTACCATTGTGACAGATATAAGGTGATATCTCATGGTGGTTTTAATTTGCATTTTTCTGATGGTTAGAGTAGACATCCTTGTCTTGTTCCTCATCTTAGTGGTAATACTTTCAGCTTTTCATCATTAAGTATAATGTGAACTGTGGCCTGGTTATATACGCCTTTTATGATGTTGAAGTATGTCCCCTGTATCCATTTTTTTGGAGAGCTTTCATCATAAATAGATGTTAAATTTTGTGAAAGCCTTTTTTTTTCTGTGTCCATTGATATGATCATTTGATTTTTATTCTTTGTTTATGTTGTATATCACATTGATAGATGTGTATAACGAACCATCCTTGCATCCTAAGATAAATCTTACTTGTTCAAGGTGTATGATCATTTTTAAGTATTGTTGAATTTGATTTGCTAATATTTTATTGAGAATTTTTATATGCATATTAAAAGTGATTGGCCTGTAATTAGTGTGTGAGTATGTGTGTGTGTGTTTGAGAGAGAGAGAGAGAGAGAGAGAGAGAGAAAGAGATCTTTGTCTGGTTTTGGTATCAGAGTGATGCTGGCCTCACTTAATGAGTTCAGAAGTATTCTTTCTTTCCTCTGTTTTTGTTTGAAACAATTTGAGGGGTCTAGGTGCAATATTAACTCACCTTTAAATGTTTTCTAGAATTCACCTGTGAAGTCTTCTGTTTCTGGACTTTAGTTTGTTGATAGTTTTCTGTATATTACTGATGAAGTTTCATTACTGGTAATGGACTTTCATATTTTCTTTCTTCCTGCTTCAATCTTGGAGCTTGCACATTTCTAGGAATTTCTGCATTTCACCTAGATGTCCATTTCTAACCTATAATCATTTGTCACCCCATTTGCCTCCTGCCCTCAATCTTCTCCAGTATCAGGGCTTTTCCAGTGAGTCAGCTCTTTGTATCAGGTGGCCAAATTATTGGAGCTTCAATCAGTCCTTCCAATGAATATTCAAGGTTGATTTCTCCCATGGGTTCAATTCAGTTCAGTTCAGTTCAGTCGCTCAGTCATGTCCAACTCTTTGCGACCCCATGAATCACAGCACGCCAGGCCTCCCTGTCCATCACCATCTCCTGGAGTTCACTCAGACTCACGTCCATCGAGTCCGTGATGCCATCCAGCCATCTCGTCCTCTGTCGTCCCCTTCTCCTCCTGCCCCCAATCCCTCCCAGCATCACTCTTTTCCAATGTGTCAACTCTTCACATGAGGTGGCCAAGGTACTGGAGTTTCAGCTTTAGCATCATTCCCTCCAAAGAAATCCCAGGATTGATCTCCTTCAGAATGGACTGGTTGGATCTCCTCGCAGACCAAGGGACTCTCAAGAGTCTTCTCCAATACCACAGTTCAAAAGCATCAATTCTTCAGCGCTCAGCCTTCTTCACAGTCCATCTCTCACATCCATACATGACCACAGGAAAAACCATACCTTGACTAGACGGACTTTAGCTGGCAAAGTAATGTCTCTGCTTTTGAATATACTATCTAGGTTGGTCATAACTTTTCTTCTAAGAAGCAAGCATCTTTTAATTTCAGGGCTGCAGTCACCATCTGCAGTGATTTTGCAGCCCAGAAAAATAAAGTCTGCCACTGATTCCACTGTTTCCACTGTTTCCCCATCTATTTCCCATGAAGTGATGGGATCAGATGCCATGATCTTTGTTTTCTGAATGTTGAGCTTTAAGCCAACTTTTTCACTCTCCACTTTCAGTTTCATCAAGAGGCTTTTTAGTTCCTCTTCACTTTCTGCCATAAGGGTGGTGTCATCTGCATATCTGAGCTTATTGGTATTTCTCCCGGCAATCTTGATCCCAGCTTGTGTTTCTTCCAGGCCAGCGTTTCTCATGATGCACTCTGCATAGAAGTTAAATAAGCAGGGTAACAATATACAGCCTTGACGTACTCCTTTTCCTATTTGGAACCAGTCTGTTGTTCCATGTCCAGTTCTAACTGTTTCTCCTGACCTGCATACAGATTTCTCAAGAGGCAGGTTAGGTGCTCTGGTATTCCCATCTCTTTCAGAATTTTCCACAGTTTCTTGTGATCCACACAGTCAAAGGCTTTAGCATAGTCAATAAAGCAGAAATAGATCTTTTTCTGGAACTCTCTTGCTTTTTCCATGATCCAGCAGATGTTGGCAATTTGATCTCTGGTTCCTCTGCCTTTTCTAAAACCAGCTTGAACATCAGGGAGTTCGCGGTTCACGTATTGCTGAAGCCTAACTTGGAGAATTTGGAGCATTACTTTACTAGCATGTGAGATGAGTGCAATTGTGCGGTTGTTTGAGCATTCTTTGGCATTGCCTTTCTTTGGAATTGGAATGAAACTGACCTTTTCCAGTCCTGTGGCCACTGCTGAGTTTTCCAAATTTGCTGGCATATTGAGTGCAGCACTTTCACAGCATCATCTGTCAGGATTTGAAACAGCTCAACTGGAATTCCATCACCTCCACTAACTTTGTTCGTAGTGATGCTTTCTAAGGCCCACTTGACTTCACATTCCAAGATGTCTGGCTCTAGATGAGTGATCACATCATCATGATTATCTGGGTCGTGAAGATCTTTTCTGTACAGTTCTTCCGTGTATTCTTGCCACCTCTTCTTAATATCTTCTGCTTCTGTTAGGTCCAGACCATTTCTATCCTTTACTGAGCCCATCTTTGCATGAAATGTTCCCTTGGTATATCTAATTTTCTTGAAGAGATCTCTAGTCTTTCCCATTCTGTTCTTTTCTTCTATTTCTTTGCATTGATTGCTGAAGAAGGCTTTCTTATCTCTTCTTGCTCTTCTTTGGAACTCTGCATTCAGATGCTTTTATCTTTCCTTTTCTCCTTTGCTTTTTGCCTCTCTTCTCTTCACAGCTATTTGTAAGGCCTCCCCAAACAGCCATTTTGCTTTTTTGCATTTCTTTTCGGGGGATGATCTTGATCCCTGTCTCCTGTACAGTGTCACAAACCTCATTCCATAGTTCATCAGGCACTCATCTATCAGATCTAGGCCCTTACATCTATTTCTCACTTCCACTGTATAATCATAAGGGATTTGATTTAGGTCATACCTGAATGGCTAATGATTTTCCCCACTTTCTTCAATTTAAGTCTGAATTTGGTAATAAGGAGTTCACGATCTGAGCCACAGTCAGCTCCTGGTCTTGATTTTGTTGACTGTATAGAGCTTCTCCATCTTTGGCTGCAAAGAATATAATCAATCTGATTTCGGTGTTGACCATCTGTTGATGTCCATGTGTAGAGTCTTCCCTTGTGTTGTTGGAAGAGGCTGTTTGCTATGACCAGTGCATTTTCTTGGCAAACCTCTATTAGCCTTTGCCCTGCTTCATTCCCCATTCCAAGGGCAAATTTGGCTGTTACTCCAGGTGTTTCCTGACTTCCTACTTTTGCATTCCAATGCCCTATAATGAAATGGACATCTTTTTTGGGTGTTAGTTCTCAAAGGTCTTGTAGGTCTTCATAAAACTGTTCAACTTCAGTTTCTTCAGCGTTACTGGTTGGGGCATAGACTTGGGCAACTGTGATATTGAATGGTTTGCCTTGGAGACAACAGAGATCATTCTGTCATTTTTGAGATTGCATCCAAGTACTGCATTTCAGACTCTTTTGTTGACCATGATGGCTACTCCATTTTTTCTGAGGGATTCCTTTCAGCAGTAGTAGATATAATGGTCATCTGAGTTAAACTCACCCATTCCAGTTCATTTTAGTTCGCTGATTCCTAGAATGTCAACGTTCACCCTTGACATCTCTTGTTTGACCACTTCCAATTTGCCTTGATTCATGGACCTAACATTCCAGGTTCCTATGCAATATTGTTCTTTACAGCATCGGATCTTGCTTCTATCACCAGTCACATCCACAAGTGGGTATTGTTTTTGCTTTAGCTCCATCCCATCATTCTTTCTGGAGTTATTTCTCCACTGATCTCCAGTAGCATATTGGGCACCTAATGACCTGGGGAGTTCCTTTTTCAGTGTCTTATCATTTTGCCTTTTCATACTGTTCATGGGGTTCTCGAGGCAAGAATACTGAAGTGGCTTGCCATTCCCTTCTCCAGTGGACCACATTCTGTCAGACCTCTCCACCATGACCCACCCGTCTTGGTGTGCCCCGCAGGCATGGCTTGGTTTCATTGAGTTAGACAAGGCGGTGGTCCTAGTGTGATTAGATTGACTCGTTTTCTGTGAGTATGGTTTCAGTGTGTCTGCCCTCTGATGCCCTCTTTCAACACCAGAGTGCCAGGCTGTGATGGCGCAGGAATGGCCAGGAGGAGCCACCCCGCATCTGAGGTCAGGGTGGCGGCCAGGAGGAGCTACCCAGTGTCCGAGGCCAGTGGCAGCTGGGAGGAGACACCCCACATGCGAGGTCAGGAGCGGCCAGGAGAAGCCACCTCGCATCCGAGGCCTGGGGCGGTGACTCTGAGAAGCCAGCCCAAGGCCAGGGGCGGCATCTGGGAGGCCAGGGCCGGTGGCCGGGAGGAGCAACCTGAGGAGCCTTGGCTGAGCAGGCACAGGAGGGCCTAGAGGAGCTATCCCACGTTGAAGGTCAGGAACGGCAGTGGTAAGGAGATACCCCTCGTCCAAGGTAAGGAGCAGCCGTGAAGAGATACCCCACGCCCAAGGTAAGAGAAACTCCCATGGGTCCACGTTATTAAGTATTTGTGTGTTTTTCTCCTGTGAACCTGTCCCATGTCAAGTTAATTCTTAGACCAACCAGAAGAACCTAGAAGGGTAGTAAAAATTTCTGCCTCAACAGTAGCCAGTGATGATGTTCTGAGCTGCTCCTCATATTGGTGTTCTAGAAATGTTTCCAAAAGGCTTGCTGTAATAATTACCTGGATGAGGCACAAGGATCTGAAATATTTAACAATAAACTCACCTCTAAAGCCTCTGCCTTTTCCATTCTAAGTCAAGTTTTAGTGTCATGCTAAAATGCTGTAATATTTCAAACTTTAATATCTACATCTGTAAAATGGTGAAAATAATTTCCTACTTATAGAGGGTTATGAGGCTTATGATAATGGATATAAAAAGTTTAGCCCAGGGCCTGATACAGTGTTCATTCTTATTGCATAATAACTGTAGAAATAGTAGTAGTGGACGATTGCCATCTTCTTTACTTTTTTCCAAACAATTTTGCTTATTTGTTTCTCAAGCAAGAATGCAAGGCCACATTTATAAAAACTCTATCCTAATTATGTTTTATTTTTTTCTGGCATAGTAATTATCTGCTGTTTTTTAAATGTTTAGCTTCATAAATGCTGCATTACTCTACTTTACATGTTATAACCGTTTACATTTGATGTAAAGCTTCTTTCGTGCTCTTCATTTTGAGCTTCATAACTATCTTATGAGTCATGTAAGACAGATGCAAAATATTTATAATGCAAGGAAAGAGGGTGAGAAGTTAAGTAAGTTGTCTTAGCTCACATAAGCAAGTAAATGACAGATTTTAGAAATGATTTTCTGATTATGTTGTGCTTTCCTTGGTGTATTAAGAACACATCATCTTTCTTCCATTTACACCTTTATTTAATTTCAATTTGATCTGTGAATACAGGCATTGGAAAAGCTGGAACAAAAGTAGCCAGTGTGGTTTCAGAAAGATGCACTTAATGATTTCCTCAATAATGATTTTGTCCTAGGCCCAAATGGGCTGTGATCATCCATAAAATAATTGGCTTACTGTGAAAGCCAAGCTCAATACCAAATGGAAAGTCTTGTCAATGCCTTCTAGACTGATGACTGATCTCCCTCAATAGCAGCATAAATATTTTTAAACTGCATGAGCATAACTATGTGTGTTCACATTTGTCTAGGCTATGTATACATATCTCATGAAGGAATTTAAAACCAGAGTTAGGGTTTGATTTTTCAATGTGTATGGACTCACTGTTAGATAAGACTGGCCTGGTTTTGTGTGTTGGGAAATTATGTGGCCTGAAAGAATATAAGCTGAAAAGAGCTGGTGCCTCACAAAGGACACCGGGTACAGAGAAGCAAGGATCATTTGCCAATAGGGTATTTTCTAGGTACCCCTTTGGTCTGGTATTATGTTCCTGTTTCATTCCAAGTATAAAGTAAAGAGCAGAATCTGTCACTCCAAAATCTGCCTCTTTGGCCTAAAGATTATTTTAGGCTACCTTTTTTTTTTTTAATTTTTTTAATTTAAATTTAATTTTTTAGAAACCACAGATATAGAAGAAGCTCTGAAAGCAAGTAAAAGTTACACTTGTGTAAGAGACATTTACATTTATAAGAGGATCTCCATTTATAAGGGTGTTTTCCTCCCTAGTCATCTAGAGGTGATGCTGGATGAAATCTCTAGATCTCTAGAATTTCTAGGTTCTCTAGAAACTCTTATCATTGGAAAAGTCTTGGACTTAAAGGAAAGGCAATGCCAAAGAATGCTCAAACTACTGTACGATTGTGCTCATTTCACGTGTGAGAAAGATAATGCTCACAATCCTTCAAGCTAGACTTCAACAATATGTGAACTGAGAACTTCCAGATGTACAGACTGGATTTAGAAAAGGCAGAGGAACCGGAGATCAAATTGCCAACATCCGTTGAATCATAGAAAAAAAAAAAAAGAGGGAGGGGGGAATTCCAAAAAAGCATCTGCTTCATAGACTACAATGGAAACTTTGACTGTGTGGATCACAACAAACTCAGAAATTCATAAAGAGATGTGAATGCCAGACCACCTGACCTGCTTCCTGATAAACCTGTGTGCAGGTCAAGAAACAGCAGTTAGAACTGGACATGCAACAACAGACTGGTTCAAAACTGGGAAAGGAGTGCATCAAGATGTATTTTGTCACCCTGCTTATTTAACTTATATGCAGAGTACATCATGCGAAATGCTGGCCTGGATGAATCACGAACTGGAATCAAGATTGCCAGGAGAAATATCAATATCAGATATGCATATGATATCACTCTAATGGCAGAAAGTGAAGAGGAACTAAAGAACCTCTTAATGAGGGTGAAAGAGGAGAGTGAAAAAGCTGACTTAAAACTCCTCATTCAAAAAACTAAGACCATGGTGTCTAGTCTGATCACTTCATGGAAACAGTGGCAGATTTTATCTTCTTGAGCTCCAGAATCACTGAGGATGGTGAATGCAGCCATGAAATTAAAACATGCCTGCTCCTTGGAAGAAAAGGTATGACAAACATAGGCACTGTATTAAAAAGCAGAGATTTCATTTTGCTGAGGAAGCTCTGTCTAGTCAAAGCTATGGTTTTTCCAGTAGTCATGTATGAATGTGAGAGTTGGACATAAAGGAGGCTGAGCACTGAAGAACTGATGCTTTCAAATTGTGATGCTAAAGAAGACTCTTGAGAGTTCCTTGGATAGCAAGGAGATCAAACCAATCAACCCTAAAGGAAATCAACCCTGAATATTCATTGGAAGGACTGATGCTGAAGATGAAGCTTCAATACTTTGGTGACCTGATATGAAGAGCTGACTCACTGGAAAAGACCCTAATGCTGGGAAAGATTGAGAACAGGAGGTGAAGGAGGCAACAGAAGATTGGGATGGTTGGATGGCATCACTGACTCAGTGGACATGAGTTTGAGCAAATTCCAGGAGATAGTGAAGGACAGAGAAGCCTGATATGCTGCAGTCCATGGGGCTGCAAAGAGTCAGACACAAGTGAGCAACTCAGCAACAACAATCATATCCTTGTTCACTGTGTTTGCCAGATAATTTTCCATAAATGTCTTGTACTTCCCCAACATTGTTCTTTTGTCTTTAACAGGAGATGGTATTTACGGCGAAGTTTTGGACCATTTTGGAGAGTTACTCAGTTTTCCTGGGTGTTTCCCTTGTATACAGGAGGAATACATGTTTTTTACTTATGTTTTTTTTTTTTTTTTCTCCTGTTAAACCTGCCTTTTTATTACAGGAGCAAAAACAAGACTGTGAGTTGACTGTGACTCAGATCAGGAACTCCTTATTGCCAAATTCAGACTGAAATTGAAGTAAGTAGGGAAAACCAGTAATCCATTCAGGTGTGATCTAAATCAAACCTCTTACGTTTATACAGCGGAAGTCACAAATAGATTCAAGTGATTAGATTTGATAGAGTGCATGAAGAACTATGAAAGGAGGTTCATACCATTGTACAAGAGACGGTGATCAAGAACATCCCCAAGAAAAAGAAATGCAAAAAGGCAAAATGGTTGTCTGAGGAGGCCTTACAAACAGCTATGGAAAGAGGAGAAGTGAAAGGCAAAGAAGAAAAGGAAAGATATACCCATTTGAATGCAGAGTACCAAAGTGTAGTGAAGAGAGATGAGAAAGCCTTCCTCAGTGATCAGTGCAAAGAAATAGAGGAAAACAGTAGAATGGGAAAGACTAGAGATCTCTTCAAGAAAATTAGAGATACCAAACGAAATTTTCATGCAAAGATGAGTACAATGAAGGACAGAAATTATATGGACTTAAGAGAAACAGAAGATATTAAGAAGAGGTGGCAAGAATACATAGAAGAACTGTACAAAAAAGATCCTCATGACCTAGATAATCATGATAGTGTGATCACTCACCTAGAGCCAGACTTATTAGAATGTGAAGTCAAGTGAGTCTTGGGAAGCATCACTCCAAACAAAGCTAGGAGAGGTAATGGATTTCCAGTTGAGCTATTTTAACTCCTAAAAGATGATGCTGTGAGAGTGCTGCACTCAATATGCCAGCAAATCTGGAAAACTCAGCAATGGACACAGGACTAGAAAAGGTCATTTTCGTTCCAATCCCAAAGAAAGGCAATACCAAAGAATGTTCAAACTACCACACAATATCACTCATCTCACATCCTGGCAAAGTAATGCTAGGCTTCAACAGTACATGAACAAAGAACTTCCAGATGTTCAAGCTGGATTTAGAAAAGGCAGAAGAACCAGAGATCAGTTTTCCAACATCTACTGAACCATCAGAAAAGCAAGAGAGCTCCAGAAAAAACATCTACTTTTGCCTTATTGCCTATGCCAAAGCCTTTGACTGTGTAGATCACAACAGACTGTGGAAAAATCTTCAAGACATGGGAATACCAGACCACTGGACCTGTGTCCTGAGAAATCTGGTCAAGCACCAACAGTTAGAACTGGACATGGAACAACAGACTGGTTCCAAATTGATAAAGGAGTACAACACTGCTGTATATTGTCACCCTGCTTATTTAACTTATACACAGAGTGTATCATGCAAAATGCCAGGCTGGATAAAGCACAAGCTGGAATCAAGATTGCCAGGAGAAATATCAATAACCTCATATATGCAGATGATACCACACTTATCGCAGAAAGCAAAGAAGAACTAAAGCGCCTCTTGATGAAAGAGGAGAGTGAAAAAGTTGGCTTAAAGCTCAACATTCAGAAAACAAAGATCATGGCATCTGGTCCCATCACTTCATGGCAAATGGATGGGTAAACAGTAGAAACAGTGGTTGGCTTTATTTTTCTCAGCTCCAAAATCACTGCAGATTGTGATTGCAGCCATGAAATTAAAAGGTGCTTTCTCCTTACTCAATGGTAGGAAACTTTTGAGCAACCTAGACAGCATATTAAAAAGCAGAGACACTACTTTGCCAACAAAGGTCCGTCTAGTCAAGGCTATGGGTTTTCCAGTAGTCTTGTATGGATGTGAGAGTTGGACTATAAAGAAAGCTGAGCACAGAGGAATTGATGCGTTTGAACTGTGGTGTTGGAGAAGACTCTTGAGAGTCCCTTGGACTGCAAGGATATCCAACCAGTCCATCCTAAAGGAGATCAGTCCTGGGTGTTCATTGGAAGGATTGATGCTAAAGCTGAAACTCCAATACTTTGGCCACCTGATGCAGAGAGCTGACTCATTTGAAAAGACCCTGATGCTGGAAAAGATTGAGGGCAGGGGGAGAAGGGGACGACAGAGGATGAGATGGCTGAATGGCATCACTGACACAATGGAAATGGGTTTGGGTGGACTCCGGGAGTTGGTGATGGACAGGGAGGCCTGGCATGCTACGGTTCATGGGGTCACAAAGAGTTGGACACGACTGAGCGACTGAAATAAACTGATAAAGTATTTGTTTTCTCTGTCTGACTTATTTCACTGAGTATGAAATCTCTAGATCAATCCATGTTGCTGCAAGTGACATTATTTTGTTCTTTTTAATGATGGAGTATCCATTGTATATATGTATTGCATCTTATTTTTCCATTCCTATGCCAATGAACATATGGGTTTGTTTTGCATCTTGGCTATTGTAAACAGTGCTGCAATGAACATTGGGGTGCATATATCCTTTAAAACTATGTTTTTCTCTGGGTATTTGCTACAGATGGAATTACTTGGTCATATGATATTTCTTTTATTTTTCTGAGAAACCTCCATATGTTTTCTATAGCAGCTACACCAACTTATTTTCCTACCAACCATGTAAGAGGATTCCTTTTCTCCACACCCTGTCCAACATTTGTTATTTGTAGACTTTTTAATGATGGCCATTCTGATTGGTGTGAGGTGGTGCCTCAATGAAGTTTTGATTTGCATTTCTCTAGTAATTTGTTATGTTGAACATCTTTTCATGTGCCTACTGGCCATCTGTTATGTTTCTTTGAAGAAATGTCTATTAAGTTCTTCTGCCCATTTTTTTTTATTGTTTTTGTTATTGTTCAGTTGTGTGAGCTATTTATATATTTTGGAGATTAAACTCTTGTCTGTCACATAATTTGCAAATATTTTCTCCCATTCTGTAGTTTGTCTTTTCAACTTTTAAGAATTTCTTTGCCATGCAGAGGCTTGTAAGTTTGATTAGGTCCCATTTGTTCATTTTTGTTTTTATTTCTAATGCCTTGGGGGATTGACCTGAGAAAACATTGACATGATTTATTTTAGAGAATGTTTTGCCTATGTTCTCTTCTAGGAGTTTTATGATGCCATGCCTTATGTTAAATTACGTTTTTAAGCCATTTTGATTTTATATTTTTACGTGGTGTGAGGGTGGATTCTAACTTTATTGGTCTACATGCAGCTGTCTGACTTCCCCAGCACCACTTACTGGAGAAACTCTCTTTCGCCCATTTTATATTCTTGCTTTCTTTGTCAGTGATTCATTGACCATTGGTGTGTGGGTTTATTTCTAGGTGCTCTCTTCTGTTCCCTTGATCCGTATGCCTTTTTTTGTACCAATAGCACACTGATTTGTTTACCATAGCTTTGTAGCATGTAACATGTGATAATCCAAATTTAAAATGCAAGTAACTATCTAGCCATCTGCCCCAGCAGTAAGATTTATCCCTCAGTAGCTTGTGTAGAAATAGTGCTTGACAGTATACAATGATCACAGCAGTGTGTGTCATAGGAAGGAAAACAGACAGAAAACCTAGAAGATGTATAAGAAATGTTAAATTACAGTGCATCTAACTATTCAGTACAGTGCAACACTAAGTGATTTATGTAGATTTACTTGCACTGGTATAATAGAGTGTCCATGAATATTATTGTGTATAAAAGTAAATGATTCAGTGTGTACATTCCATTTCCAAGAAAAAAATAAGAGCAAAAATAATGTGCATGATAGTTTTTGTGTATAGGTAGAAAATCTGGAAAGACAAAAATGGTGTTATTTGTGGGATCTGCTATCTGGCAGGGGTTTGGAGTGGCCCTTCTACTGCTACTGATGTTACTACTACAGCCACTACTTTTGCTGGCTGATACCTGCCAGGCTTTAAGTACCCCAAATATATAAACTCATCTCATCCCCGTGGCACACTTCTGAGATAAGTATTAGTAACAGTATTAGTAACTTTTCCTGTTTTACAGATGAAGAAAATGAGGCTCTGAGAGCGTTACTGCCTAGACACAGGGAAGATAGAAAATTTCAGTTTTAATTTCATAAGCTTCTACTCTTGACCTCTCCTGCATTTTCACACAGCTTCTCAGAGTGATCACGTTAACTGAAAATCAGATGCTATCATTCGTCTGCAGAGAACACTTCAGAGACTTTTGCTTTCTTCCGAATAAAATCTAATGTCCTGCCTATAGCCTACAGGATCTTGGGTTCTGAAGATGGGACTTCATCTTCAGTCAAGCAGCCACCTTTGCCTTCTTATTCCTCTCTGCTCTTTACACTAGTTCAGTTCAGTTCAGATCAGTCGCTCAATCGTGTCTGACTCTTTGTAACCCCATGAATCGCAGCACGCCAGGCCTCTGTCCATCACCGTCTCCCGCAGTTCACTCAGACTCACGTCCATTGAGTCAGTGATGCCATCCAGCCATCTCATCATCGGTCGTCCCCTTCTCCTCCTGCCCCCAATCCCTCCCAGCATCAGAGTCTTTTCCCTTCTCCTCCTGCCCCCAATCCCTCCCAGCATCAGAGTCTTTTCCAGTGACCCAACTCTTTGCATGAGGTGGCCAAAGTACTGGAGTTTCAGCTTCAGCATCATTCCTTCCAAAGAACACCCAGGGCTGATCTCCTTCAGAATGGACTGGTTGGATCTCCTTGCAGCCCAAGGGACTCTCAAGAGTCTTCTCCAACACCACAGTTCAAAAGCATCAATTCTTCCACACTCAGTTTTCTTCACAGTCCAACTCTGACATCCATACATGACCACAGGAAAAACCATAGCCTTGACTAGACGGACCTTAGTCGGCAAAGTAATGTCTCTGCTTTTGAATATACTATCTAGGTTGGTCATAACTTTTCATCCAAGGAGCAAACGTCTTTTAATTTCATGGCTGCAGTCACGATCTGCAGTGATTTTGGAGCCCCCAAAAATAAAGTCTGACACTGTTTCTACTGTTTCCCCATCTATTTGCCATGAAGTGATGGGACCAGATACCATGATCTTCGTTTTCTGAATGTTGAGCTTTAAGCCAACTTTTTCGCTCTCTTCTTTCACTTTCATCAAGAGGCGTTTTAGCTCCTCTTCACTTTCTGCCATAAGGGTGGTGTCATCTGCATATCTGAGCTTATTGGTATTTCTCCCGGCAATCTTGATCCCAGCTTGTGTTTCTTCCAGCCCAGCGTTTCTCATGATGTACTCTGCATAGAAGTTAAATAAGCAGGGTGACAATATACAGCCTTGATGGACTCCTTCTCCTATTTGGAACCAGTCTGTTGTTCCATATCCAGTTCTACTTGTTGCTTCCTGACCTGCATACAGATTTCTCAAGAGGCAAGTTAGGTGGTCTGGTATTCCCATCTCTTTCAGAATTTTCCACAGTTTATTGTGATCCACACAGTCAAAGGCTTTTTCATAGTCAATAAAGCAAAAATAGATCTTTTTCTGGAACTCTCTTGCTTTTTCATTGATCCAGCAGATGTTGGCAATTTGATCTCTGGTTCTTCTGCCTTTTCTAAAACCAGCTTGAACATCAGGAAGTTCACGGTTCACGTATTGCTGAAGACTGGCTTGGAGAATTTTGAACATTACTTTACTAGCATGTGAGATGAGTGCAATTGTGCAGTAGTTTGAGCATTCTTTGGCATTGTCTTTCTTTGGAATTGGAATTGGAATGAAAACTGATCTTTTCTAGTCCTGTGGCTACTGCTGAGTTTTCCAAATTTGCTGGCATATTGAGTGCAGCACTTCCACAGCATCATCTTTCAGGATTTGAAACAGCTCAACTGGAATTCCATCACCTCCACTAGCTTTGTTCATAGTGATGCTTTCTAAGGCCCACTTGACTTCACATTCTAAGATATCTGGCTCTAGATGAGTGATCACATCATCATGATTATCTGGGTCGTGAAGATCTTTTTTGTACAGTTCTTCCATGTATTCTTGCCACCTCTTCTTAATATCTTCTGCTTCTGTTAGGTCCAGACCATTTCTGTTCTTTATCGAGCCCGTCTTTGCATGAAATGTTCCCTTGGTATTTCTGAGTTTCTTGAAGAGATCTCTAGTCTTTCCCATTCTGTTGTTTTCCTCTATTTCTTTGCTTTGATCGCTGAAGAAGGCTTTCTTATCTCTTGTTGCTATTCTTTGGAACTCTGCATTCAGATGCTTATATCTTTCCTTTTCTCCTTTGCTTTTTGCCTCTCTTCTTTTCACAGCTATTTGTAAGGCCTCCCCAGACAGCCATTTTGGTTCTTTGCATTTCTTTTCCATGGGGATGATCTTGATCCCTGTCTCCTGTACAATGTCACGAACCTCATTCCATAGTTCATCAGGCACTCTATCTATCAGATCTAGACCCTTAAATCTATTTCTCACTTCCATCTTTACACTAGTATATCATTTTGTTTATGCTTTGTCTCTTGAACTCCTTATATTGCTTTTTATATGAGATAGACTTTTGACCTTAGACTATATTTACTTATGCTTTGGTTAATTACCTATTTTCCCAGATAAGGATGTCATCATGAAGGCATGGATTTTGTTTTATTCCTGTAGTCTAAGTGCTTAGAAAAGTATGTGGCACATAGGTGTTCATTAAATATTTGTTGAATAAGTGAATGACAATAACAAAAAATATTAAAGTGAGTTATTGCAAGTATGTTGTTTTAAGACAATTAGATAGCCATCTGGGTGCATGTGTGCCTTGTGTATGTAAAGAGAAAGCATAGCTCAATGTTGTTTATCATGGGGGATATCCAGCAATCCCAAAAAGAAAATACAAAGTTTTTTTTAAGCAATCAGTTAGAATTAGTTTAATCCATATTTGGCATTTTATTTTAACTCATGTCAACAAAAAGTGAAACATACACTGAAAAAAAAAAGATAAAAGGAAGCTAGAATAATTCTAGGGTCACTTTCTCTTCCTTCTGTACCCACCTGCCTCAGCTACCACATTTAGACAGATGAAAGTGTCCTTTGAATAAGCAAACTGTACCTGACCAAAAAATGGATTAAATATCTATGAAGATAAGTGATCTCCAGTCTTACATATTAGTTGATAAAATCATATTCAACAACTACATTCTCTTTAGCTCTCTAGCTCTAAGATTCTACTCATCTAAGAAAACCATTTTCATATCTCTCTTTGTTCAAATACTGTACGTTTCAGTCATGGTTTGGTTGGAAGCCAGTCAGCGTATTCTGGTTATGAAGGGTTGTGTGGAGCACAGGGATGGGAGGCATAAAGCACCTTAAAGCTGAGGGAGGCCATGGGGACACAGGCACCACCGAACCCCTCAGCCTGAGGCACTGAATCATCTGGTTCTCAAGGGAAAGCTGGGGCATTTCTTAAGAATTTCTTGGCAATTCCCACCAACTGTTTCAGTCTGAGGTAGCAGAAGAGTGGTTGCCAAGAGCTTACCAAGAAGCCCCTGTTAATCACTTCTTCCTAAATGTCTGCTTCCAGAGAGTAATGGGCCCTCTTTTCCTTCTGCCTCCTGGGCTTTATATAGGTGACTCTCACTGGCAAACTCTTTCATGGAGGATATTCTGGAAATTCCAGAAAGAACCTCTGAAGAGGATGGTGTGATGCTGTTTTGACAGTAGGTGTTCTGACACGTCCTTTAATGCTACATCTGTTTTTGACTGAGAGATTTGTAAACACTCTCATCAGCCTTTCTAGGCAGATATACATGTATTTGTGTAGATCCCATGCCAGGAGATGTAAACTAGCTGGCTAACGTGGGCTTTTTGTTTTTGTTTTGGGCTTACGCCCACCGCACAGTATCGTTTTTCTTTTTGACCCAGTAGGTACAAATTGGAAACTTTTACATATAATTCTGGATTTCTGGCTTCACTTAGAAAACTGAAGATCAGTCAACACTAGTCTCTATTTCCCATGATAGCTGTATCTGGATACCCATATGTGTTCACAAAAGTTTTCACAGCTCCTCACCTCTTAAAAAGTTTCTTACACCTAGTTCCCTTAACTCATTGATATTACCTTCCTGGGCCCTAGAGATGTTAGAGCTTATAACCTCTGTTTCTATAACTTGAGAGAGGTTATAGTTAAGACTTTTATCTGGCTCTGATGTTCTGAATACATTGTCAGAAAGTGCTTTATGAGCTATATTAGTTATGTCTGAAGCATGTTCCCTCCTCCCATCGTATTTTCTATGCACATTTTCACATCATAAGTTAATAACCTTTCCTCTTTTACAGGCTTGTTTTTCACATAGTAGTTATTTTTATTTTTAAAAAAATTAAGTTTTTTTTGTCAAGGATAATATGAACCTTGTGACATGAGCAAACCATAGAGGTCTTACTGATAGGTAGGATTGAGCAGTTCTATGCAACCATTGATCAAGTTTCTTACTCATCACAGTTGTAACCCACGTGACGTAAATTCATGGTCCAGCGAAATACAAACTACTGTAGATAATGGACGCATGTATCCACAAATAGATAAAAACAGGGCAGTTAAATGTAGAAAAGTCAAAAGTTGGCTGTACACTCGCAGGTACTTTCATATATGTCTCTGTGTGCGTGTAATCACATTACTGCATCTTGCACATACACATTTCCCACACAGTTTTATCAACCTCAACATAAAACAAAGAAAATTTGGTTCTAGGAACTAGTAACCTGAAAGTCACCTTGAATTTTTTCATCTGGTTTTTTTTTTTTTTTTTTTTTTTTTGATTTTTGGCTGCGCTTCGTCTTCATTACTGCTGGAGTTTTTCTCTGGTTGCTGCAAGTGGGGCTGCTCTCTAGTTGTGGTGCACAGGCTTCTCATTGTGGTGGCTTCTCCTGCTGTGGAGCACGGGCTTTAGGGAACATGGCTTCAATAGGTGCAGCACATGGGCTCAGTAGCTGGGGCTCTGTGGCTCTAGAGTCAAGGCTCAATAGTTGTGGCACATGGGCTTAGTTGCTCAATGGCATATGGGATCTTTCTGGCTTGGGGATGGAACTCCTGTCTTCTGCATGGACAGCTGGATTCTTTACCACTGAGCCACCAGGGAAGCCTTGAAAGTCACCTTAAAACATGTGTACACCCGTGGCAGATTCATGTTGATGTATGGCAAAACCAATACAATGTTGTAAAGTAAAATAATAATAATAATAATAAATAACAAAATAAAAAGTTTTTAAAGCTTGACAAAAATTAGAAAAAAGTGCAATCAAATAGCAATGGGCTTTGGGGAAATCATGTAAAAATGAGGTTTAGAACTATGTGCTGTATACCAAAATAAGCAAACAAATAAAAGACAATCTAACTGTCTCAGCAGGTGAAATATGAATTGAACTTTGAGCAGTATGTTTATTTCCTGACGTTCATACCTGGTTTGAAACTAGGTGAGAAAACACCTTGTCACCTAAAGTGATTATAGACTATTGAGGTAATTTGAAAGCCTCAAGTTAGAGGGCTGGAAATGTACATATTAAGAAATACTTAAACTTTGGAAACTCTTATAAATAATGTGCAGCTGTCCAGCAATATGTATAATGTCTGCCAACCATATGAAGTCTCCACAAATTCTGTTTTGGTTTGGCAGTGTAGAAAAATAATATATCTGTTCCTTGTTTTCCACTTGAAGGCAACTACATTTGAGTGTTCTATATACAAGTCCTTGTTTTTCCCCATGACTGACATTCAAATACCAGAAATGACAAGTTATTGGCTATTGCGGAGAATAAAAATTCATTTATGTCTATAAATATCCAAGAGTTGTTTAGTTAAGAGGAAACAGATGACCTAACTGAAGACTAAATCTTGGCAAGTTGACTTTCATTGGCTGAACCTTGCCAATTTCATTCTAGCCAGCTGGTTTGCTCTAATCCTCTCTTCTTCCTTCTGTTTGAGTGATTTTGTAGGTTTTTTTTTTTTTTTTTTTAATGCCACATGAATCCATCACCACCAATTCCAAACAAACAAGCAAAGAGCATGCTGGGTGAGAACAAAGCACAGATGAGCTGTCTGGGGGTTCACAATACTGGGAATGAGGCTGAGGAAACTCATCAAGAAATTCACACATTCATAAATTCAAGTTAGTCACAATACAGAAAGTGAAATTTAAGAGGGAGCCCCAAACCCTTTACTCTTGTAGTTTAGTTAACTGGACAGCTGGAGGTGCTCCAAATGACCTTCAGTTCAACCTAAATTCTGTCATTGTTTCTGTGTTTGGAGAATCAGAACAGAGGGGCAAGGAGTCCACAGAGAAAGGCTTGCAGAGTGGCAGGAAACTTGCTCTATTTGCATAAGGCAGTGAGTAAGTTTGAATGAATTAAGTTATAATTTGTTTCTTTTTTAAATATGACATTTTTTTTCTTCAAAATAGCCCTTCCTTGTGTTTTCTTTAAATTTCATTTTAATGACACAAATGAGGGTTTGTTTAGGATTAAACTTTTCCCTCTAAGGTCTGATGTGCCTAGTCATATCAAGTTGGAAGGGAGGGTCTGATGGAGGCAAGAAAGAGTCACAAGGGGAAACCTAGAGCAGGTGTGGAATGAGTCACAAGGGGAAACCTAGAGCAGGTGTGGAATGAAGCTTAGTACCTAAGGAAAAACTGGAAGCACTATGAGGAGTGTATGAATCTGACCTGTTTTAATTCCTAAGAGATAGGGGCTACAAAGAACATACACAGAGAAAGCAGAAACAGTTGTGTGATGGATGTTACACTTTTAGGTCCTGTAATTACATGAGAAGTTGATTTATCACAGTGTCCTTGCATCAGTGAAACGTCAGGGGTTTGAGATACATGTGTGGCCCCATCAGAGGAGGGATTGTTTTTAGGCAGCTCTGGCTTTGCAATCTGGAAATGTCAAGAGAAACAGGAAGCTAAGTTATTACTTCTGAAAACTTTCAATTCAATTAATGCATGAAATTAAACTTGTAAAGATGTGGAGAAAGGGAAAATTTCAAGTACAGTCAGCAATGCTTTGGCAACTTCAAGGATCAAAATACTGTGTAAATGTTCCTGAGACTAGCTTTGCTTAACTAAGAGGCCAAGAATTCTCTCTTTCACCCTATTAATACATGTTAGATTTTCCTCTCTGTTATGTTTACTCCATGTACCTCAGACGAGGATTCTTAAAATATTTCATGAGTTTTCTTGGCCTCTTCAAGTTATTAATGACTGGAATGTGTTCTTTTTAATCATTTGTTCACATTCAGAAATTGAAATACTCATCATGGAGTAAACAATCAGGTTAGGACAAGTTGCATAGACAAAGCTATGACAAAGATGTGATCTTGAAAAATAGATAAGCAACTTTGAAAAATAATTAAGCATGTGATCTCAGTAATGTTTAAGTCTCTATTAGATATTCTTGAAAAGCAAAACTAAAATACCACAGGAATATACAATCACATGCACATCTGTACATATGTATACATGAACATATATGCACACATACAGATATATACACATACATATGTGACATATGTTTAGACAGAGCTGAAATATCACAGGCTATGGATTTACCTCTGTCTCCGTCTATTCCTGTATATCTCCCCAGACTAAATATTGCATTAATCTGACTGTTTATGAACCAGGGACAACTTCATTCAATGAATGACATAGACATGGGTGATATGGACATCATGTGTCACTGTGAAGAATGTAATGATACTGAATATATGTTGATTTTTTTTTCAATTTCAATGAAACTGTAAACCAGTAAATTCTTTCTTTCTTTATTTTTTTGCCTAGAACAGTGAATTCATCTTGGGAAATCATGTAGTATCCATCTTTTGTGACTTCATTAAGTTGATTTTATAGCCATATATAACAAGATAAGTAATAATGATTGGGGACACTTACTATACTATTAATGGTAATATTAAATTTTTCCTCTACACATATTTCAGAGGCCAGAGAAGAATTAACTATCAAGTTTACCATAGCCCATTTAGTTGATTTTATTTGAGAATTACTCAACAAAGTAAATTTTGAAAGCTTTGCTATAAATAAACAAAATTAAATTCTGATGAACAAAGGGTAGAACCCTAACGTCAGCTAATGACATGTGACTTACTGTAGTCATGTGCCAAAGCCAGCTCATACATGCTTGTGAAAGACAACTGTTAACATTTTCAAGACTGTTGAGAGCTGATTATTGACATATAAATCATATAGCTTCTATGCAAGATAAATTATAGTGAAACAAACAATAAGTTCTGAAAAGATGTCACTTACTGGTTAATTCACTACATTTTATTATCGTCTGTGCTCTTGGGGTTATCTACATCTATGCATGTAAATTTTGTTCTTATCTGTATGATGGAAATGCTATGTGGCATGCTACTGAACATGTCTCCCCAGTTTTGTGTTCACTGAAATCCCATTTGTAGGTTGAAATTGGCTATGGTAGTATTTACAGTAAAGAGATGAAAATGGTACAAATCAGAGCATTTTATTTTTTATATTTATGGAGATTGAGTTGTTAAATATTTATGACACCATTTCTTTGTGAGTCCTTGGCAGTGCATATAGGTCCTCTTCTATTTGAATACCCATGTCTATCTATGGCTTTTAATTCTTGAAAGGCAAATGATTCACTTCATGTTCTGTTTGTTCTTGTGTTCCAACTTTGTCACCAGTGCCTAACTGCATTGTTACAGGAGAAACAATAAAGTATGAGGGTAATAGAGTAGCATATCTCTCCTGGATGCGGCAGCCAGAACTTTTACTTGTTGAAGAAGTCATTTTCCACCCCTCTTCTGTTTGCAGTGCCCAGAGGTTGTTGCAAATGAAAGTTATGTTTTCACTGTTGGAAAGTGGTTGACAAAATCACTTCAGGCCCCTGCTGTTTACAATACACAGTCTGACAAATATGCTGGTTAGGAAAAGAATGATTTCCAACTTAGTCGCTTTGGCAGGTAGAAACCGCAAAAGTTGGCATGTGTGTGTGCATGTGGTTCTGTATTTGTTTTATTTATTTGCTTTTGTTGGTACTGTGAAGCTAGGAATGGAGTCATCTATATTTCCTCTCCTTCTTGATATGAGGCATCTAAATAAATGGTTTTACAAAAGTCACATGATACATAACACATGGCACTCTGGGCAAAGGGTCCATCCCCCATCACCCGTCAAATCTGAAAAACACCTGCAGTTGCTCTTAGTGGTCAACAAAAGAAACTCTGGAAAACCATTTTTAGACAGGAAAATGATTTGCAAATGACTGAGTTTCTCTCAGAATCACCGGGAGCTAGGAGGACTGGCCACAGGACTGCAGAGCCAGGGAGAAAAGAAGAACTTGAAACCACTCCATATGCACAACCAATTATTGTTTGCTGTTGTTTTTTCTGTTGACTAGTAGCAGCCACCGTCCTTACTAACCACCATCAAGACTAGAAAACTCCATTGTGTTCTTCCTTCCTTGTCCCTGCTAGGACCTGATTGTAGGTCTGAAACAGGTGCATTTAACTGAGGGTGCCTAACTATTGCCCACTCAAGGCTGAAGTAGACACTGGCCTTTCCAACATCTAAAGTGGGAGATCTCATAATAGAGGAGCATTCCTCAGCATGGGTAGGTAGTGGACATACTGAGTGCCCAAAAGAGACAATTGCCTATAGCATTCTCTTAGTACTTATCTTCTGTGGGGAAGCTCAGTCGCTTCATTCTCATACTTTTATAGAGCTGTGCTGTTTTGTTCTTTGCTGTATGACATATGGCGAGAACCAATTCCAAGAACCCTGGAGACACTGCATCTGCATGTCCTGCACCTAAGTGACGTTTTAAGTCTTGAGAAGAAAGAGCAGTGTTCTAGCATGCACAGAACATATGCTAATCAGCTGCACTCTTCAGGCACAAATGAAGATAATGTGTTCATTGTTTAGACACTGGAATTGTTCATTACAAAATGACACAGTGTTTGCCAATTTTGTCTTCATTATAAATGTAAATATTAACTGGCGATATGCAAAAGAATGCAAAAAGTCAACAGCAATTAATTGGCTTCTGCAGTAATTAGCAACTGTAAGGCAGACACTTAGGAGCCGTTGTAATTGTCTGCATTAGGAATACACCTCCTGTACAGATCTAATTAGCAATTTAAGTAGTTCAGAAATTATATGCCTCTTGCCTTTACACTCCCTGAAGTACTGTTCATTAATGGGGGAAAAAATTGCTAGTAAATGTCATTTGCATTGTCTTGCGTTAAGGGCTCTACATCAAAGCCTCCGTTACTGCCTCATACTGAATAATTCTGAGCTGTGGCTTGTGGACCAATACAGCTGTAATTAGACAATGATGCTTTTGTAAACACAAGGCACAAAGTCTGAGTACAGTTTATTTTGCTCTGAGGTATCCCCTTCATGGTTCAAGCTGTAAATAAGAAGATACGAAAAAGTGATAGATGAAAAATAAAGATTGAAGGTGACAAGTGTTGACTCTTCACAGGTTGTTGAAGTGATATTAAAAGGGATATTTAAAAGAATTTTCACCAAGTTTTAGTTGAGATTTTAGCGGTGAAGCTGATGCAGATACCAATGGTCTTGTCTGAGGAGACGGGTCAAAATTATGATTTAAGGATATGCAGATGACAAAATAGTTTTTGATTACATCTGCGCTATGTAGTAAGAATTACATATAACACAGAGTGTCCATGATGAAAATCTAAAATAGTGCTTGAGTACATTATATTTCGGTGATGCACCAGTCAGAATTGAAACGTCTGATTAATGAACTTCCAATTTATATCATTCCTATATTTCCAAGTGTATGGGCGTCTTTTGTTGTAGATCACAACTTCTAGCTGTAAAAACGTCAAGGAACGAAATTCCTGGTGGAGATTCTGGAAATACAGAAATTTTTAATTTAGTTAAGAACTCTTGAAAATTTTTAATTAGTTAACTTGGATGAAAATAAAAAAAGAGAACCTTATATTGTGGATAATAAATCTGGGAGAGATGATCAAATACAAAAAAAGTTTGACTCAGTATTCAAAGTGATATCTACAGGCTAAGATAAAACATTAAGATGCTAAGATAAAATACAATTGGGGTAATGAACAAACGAACTTGGCTTCAAAATATAAGGTGTAAATAAGACTGGAGGCTCTTTTTAAAAAACATGAGCCTAGAAAAAGTCACAGTGTGACATATCTGACAAAAGAAAAGAAAGTTTTGAGGTGGATTAATAGGAATATAGTATCTATAAGAATGGCGAATAATTGTCTCATTGATCTTTGCATTACTGATATTGTACATTGTTATTCAGTTTGGATTCTATATTTTAACAAGGACATGGAACATGTCAAAGAAGGCTAAATAGCACAGGACATCTGAAGCCGGGTCTCATGAGTAATTGTTGATAAAATATGTGATGCAGCATGTGAAAAATAAGACTTTTCCAGTATCTTCATGTGTGCATGCGTGTGCACGCTCAGTTGTTAAGTCATGTCCAGCTCTTTGAGACCCTATGGACTATAGCCTGCTTGGCTCCTCTGTCCATGGAATTTTCCAGGCAAGAATACTGGAGTGGGCTGTCATTTCTTCCTTCCGCAGTTTTTCCCAACCCAGAGACTGAATCTGTTATCTTCTGTGTCTCCTGTATGGCAAGCGGATTCTTTACCCCTGAGCCCCCAGGGAAACTCAGTGCTGCTGCTGCTGCTGCTGCTGCTGCTGCTGCTGCTAAGTCGCTTCAGTCGTGTCCGACTCTGTGTGACCCCATAGACGGCAGCCCACCAGGCTCCTCCGTCCCTGGATTCTCCAGGCAAGAACACTGGAGTGGGTTGCCATTTCCTTCTCCAATGCATGAAAGTGAAAAGTGAAAGTGAAGTCGCTCAGTCGTGTCCGACTCTTCGCGACCCCATGGACTGCAGCCTACCAGGCTCCTCCATCCATGGGATTTTCGGGGCAAGAGCACTGAAGTGGGGTGCCATCGCCTTCTCCAGGGAAGCCCAGTACTTCCATATAAAATAATTAGAGAATTATTCTACATGGCCTCACAAGGTAGACCTGGATTTAATATAGGAATATCGTTTGATGATTTTAGCCTAACATATAAAGAAAAGTTTAAACGGTTGGAGTTGTTAGACAATTAAAATAGGTTACCTTCTAGATTGTATTCCTTTCTTGTAACTACTCTTTCTTAAAACCCTGCACTGTTATGAGATTTTGCTTACGTTGGTCTCCAATTATGATATAGGGAGGAATGTTCATTGCCACCTATTGGCAAAAACAGAGAACTAAAAAGGATTGAAAATCATTTGTTTTTTCTGAAGTCAGAATTTATGAGCAGATAGATAATATTTAAGTAGTTATTTTAATAATTATAAATTCAAATCTGTGAATGGAAGTCTCATGTGCTTGTTATATGATTTCCTTTTCAGTGGAAATGTGACTACTTTAAAATGAACATGAATGTGCATATAAAGAAAGGATAGCTATGTGATATGTAAAAGGATATATTCATCTATAAAATATATGTTAATAACATATTCACTGACCTCTAAGAAGTAAAATAGGATCAGTGGGTATAACATATTTGTGTTTTTTATCACATTTTTCAGTGTTTTCTTATTTATAAATTTATAAAAGTACAATATTTTTAAGGTAAAATATTTAGGAACCACTGAAAGGTTTTAATTAGATGAATGATTATTACAATTTAATTTTGTATTTATATACAAAAATTACTTAAATAATTTAAAAATTATTGAAGTTACATTTAAATCATTAAAGTTTAAAATTAAATCATTAAAATTTAATTTTGTATTTATATTGTATTATATAGTTACTTTTGATGTTTAAATACAAATGAAAATTTTCTTGTGATTATTATCAGGGAGATGATCTTTGGGGATTTAGCTGTGAGATATTATTAATGGATTCTACATTCAACTGTAGACAGTAGACATATGTGAACATCTCCCATGAATACATCTTTCAGTTTTTGTATCAACAATTTAGTGAGCACTTGCTATGTGCCAGGAACCATTATAAATGTGGAGAATATAGTTAGTAAAGCATAGAGCCTATATTCCTGAGGATTATAGTCTGTTTTGGGGAAATTGGGTAGGAATGAATATATACCCTGAACAATGAAAACAGAATCACTTCAGAGAAATGTACTTTATAGAGAAAATAAAGCAGGACCATTTAGATAGTGATAGAGCTGAAGAACTCTGGGTTGGGTGGTCTGGGAAGACTTTTCTTTAAAAGGTGGTATTTGAAAGAGTTGTGAATTGTAAGAAGCTGCAGCTGTGCAAAAATCTGGGGGAACATTCCAGGCAGAAAAAAAGAGTTGATGTTTTAAGTTTCATGTTGACAATTAACGTTCATGTTCAAATAATTGTAAAGGAAAGGAAAAATATGAGCCTGAATTATGAACTGGGTTAAAATGGTAGAAGAGTTTGGAGAGATAGACAGTGGCCAGATCATGTAAAACCTTTTAGGTCAGGTTACAGACCTTGTATTTTGTCCTAAACATAATCAAAAGTGTTTGCTGTCTTAAGTTAGGGCAAGAGTGAACCGAATTTGGCAGTGTCCTACTTTTGTAATAAAGTTTTATTGAAATGCAGCCACACGCATATGCTTACATTTATATATTGTCTGTGGCTGTTTTTGTGTTACATGGCCAAAAGTAGGGTATTTTGTGACAAAGACCATACGGCTCACACAGTATAAAATATTTACTGTCTGACCCTTTACAAAGGAAGACTGCCTATCTCTGAGCTCAGGAATCATATCTTTCATACATTTTAGGCCACACTGTCTGTGAAGGATCAGAGGGGGATATAAAATTAGGAGGCTACTGTTATAGTCTAGGTGAAATACAGTTGTGTTTTATACTGCTCTAGAAATAATGGGAATGGGAGTGATTGAAAGTTGTGGAAAATGTTGAGCTAGAATGGAAGATACTTGCTAATGATTTAAACATATGGGTTTGAATATATGGATAAAAATATATGAGAGAAATCAATAATTATAAGAATTTTGGTTTGAGGGTACTCCATATATAAAATTGTCAATAATTTATAACATTTTTGAACTGAGAATTACAGTATTTTTAGTTATGTGCAGGGAAAAATAAGAAAACAGTTTTTATCATGTGTTAGCAAGATCTATCTGTCTGCATGTATTTACTTATTTTTAAAAAATCTAACCTTGGAGTTAGATAATACCTATCAGTCAAGTATTGTTAAGTGGTCTTGGACAAGCTGCTTACAATCTGATACCAATTTTTAAATGTTAAGTTATAAAATTAATAATACACAAAGACATTATATGACTTTTTCCAGATTTATTTGTAATTTTTAAAGTTAGAGTAAAATAAGCATTCGGTTTATTATTTTGTTGTATACAACTCTTTGTGACCCCATGGTGTGCAACATGCCAGGCTTCCCTGTCCATCACCAACTCCCGGAGCTTGCCCAAACTCATGTCCATCGAGTTGGTGATGCCATCAACCATCTCATCCTCTGTCATCCCCTTCTCCTCCTGCCTTCAGTCTTTCCCAGCATCAGGGTCTTTGCCAAAGAGCCAGTTCTTTGCACCAGGTGGTCAAAGTATTGGAACTTCAGCTTCAGCATCAGTCCTTCCAATGAATGTTTAGGACTGATTTTCTTTTTTTTTTTAAATATAAATTTATTTATTTTAATTGGAGGCTAATTACTTTACAATATTGTATTGGTTTTGCCATACATTGACATGAATCTGACATGGGTGTACATGTGTTCCCCATCCTGAACCCCCCTCCCACCTCCCTGCCCATACCATTCCTCTGGGCCATCTCGTGCACCAGCCCCAAGTACCCTGTATCATGCATCGAACCTGGACTGGTGATTCGTTTCATATATGATATTATACATGTTTCAATGCCATTCTCCCAAATCATCCCACCCTCACCCTCTCCCACAGAGTCCAAAAGACTGTTCTATACATTTGTGTCTTTTTTGCTATCTCACATACAGGGTTATCATTACCATCTTTCTAAATTCCATATATATGCGTTAGTATACTGTATTGGTGTTTTTCTTTCTGGCTTACTTCACTCTGTATAGTAGGCTCCAGTTTCATCCACCTCATTAGAACTGATTCAAATGTATTCTTTTTAATGGCTGAGTAATATTCCATTGTGTATATGTACCACTGCTTTCTTATCCATTCATCTGCCGATGGACATCTAGGTTTTTCCATGTCCTGGCTATTATAAACAGTGCTGCAATGATCACTGGGGTACATGTGTCTCTTTCAATTCTGGTTTCCTCAGTGTGTATGCCCAGCAGTGGGATTGCTGGGTCATATGGCAGTTCTATTTCCAGTTTTTTAAGAAATCTCCACACTGTTCTCCATAGTGGCTATACTAGTTTGCATTCCCACCAGCAGTGTAAGAGGGTTCCCTTTTCTCCACACCCTCTCCAGTATTTATTGCTTATAGACTTTTGGATCACAGCCATTCTGACTGGCGTGTAATGGTACTTCATTGTGGTTTTGATTTGTATTTCTCTGACAATGAGTGATGTTGAGCATCGTTTCATGTGTTTGTTAGTCATCTGTATGTCTTCTTTGGAGAAATATCTGTTTAGTTCTTTGGCCCATTTTTTGATTGGGTCATTTATTTTTCTGGAATTGAGCTGCAGGAGTTGCTTGTATATTTTTGAGATTAATTATTTGTCAGTTGCTTCATTTGCTATTATTTTCTCCCATTTTGAAGGTTGTCTTTTCACCTTGCTTATAGTTTCCTTTGTTGTGCAGAAGCTTTTAATTTTAATTAGGTCCCATTTGTTTATTTTTGCTTTTATTTCCAATATTCTGGGAGGTGGGTCATAGAGGATCCTGCTGTGATTTATGTCGGAGAGTGTTTTGCCTATGTTCTCCTCTAGCAGTTTTATAGTTTTTGGTCTTATGTTTAGATCTTTAATCCATTTTGAGTTTATTTTTGTGTACGGTGTTAGAACGTGTTCTAGTTTCATTCTTTTACAAGTGGTTGACCAGTTTTCCCAGCACCACTTGTTAAAGAGATTGTCTTTATTCCATTGTATATTCTTGCCTCCTTTGTCAAAGATAAGGTGTCCATAGGTGCGTGGATTTATCTCTGGGCTTTCTGTTTTGTTCCATTGATCTATATTTCTGTCTTTGTGCCAGTACCATACTGTCTTGATGACTGTGGCTTTGTAGTAGAGCCTGAAGTCAGGCAGGTTGATTCCTCCAGTTCCATTCTTCTTTCTCAAGATTGCTTTGGCTATTCGAGGTTTTTTGTATTTCCATACAAATTGTGAAATTATTTTTTCTAGCTCTGTGAAAAATACCATTGGTAGCTTGATAGGGATTGCATTGAATCTATAGATTGCTTTGGGAAGTATACTTATTTTCAATATATTGATTCTTCCAATCCATGAACATGGTATATTTCTCCATCTATTAGACACCTCTTTAATTTCTTTCACCAGTGTTTTGTAGTTTTCTATGTATAGGTCTTATGCTTCTTTAGGTAGATATATTCCTAAGTATTTTATTCTTTTCATTGCAATGGTGAATGGAATTGTTTCCTTAATTTCTATTTTCTCATTATTAGTGTATAAGAATGCAATGTGGATTGACTTTATCTCCTGCAACTTTACTATATTCATTGATTAGCTCTAGTAATTTTCTGGTGGAGTCTTTAGGGTTTTCTACGTAGAGGATCATGTCATCTGCAAACAGTAAGAGTTTTACTTCTTTTCCAATTTGGATTCCTTTTATTTCTTTTTCTGCTCTGACTCTTGTGGCCAAAACTTCCAAAACTATGTTGAATAGTAGTGGTGAGAGTGGGCACCCTTGTCTTGTTCCTGACTTTAGGGGAAGTGCTTTCAATTTTTCCCCATTGAGGATAATGTTTGCTGTGGGTTTGTCATATATAGCTTTTATTATGTTGAGGGAGGTTCCTTCTATTCCTGCTTTCTGGAGGGTTTTTACCATAAATGGATGTTGAATTTTGTCAAAGGCTTTCTCTGCATCTATTGAGATAATCATATGGCTTTTATTTTTCAATTTGTTAATGTGGTGTATTACATTGATTGATTTGTGGATATTGAAGAATCCTTGCATCCCTGTGATAAAGCCCACTTGGTCATGATGTATGATCTTTTTAATGTGTTGTTGGATTCTGATTGCTAGAATTTTGTTAAGGATTTTTGCATCTATGTTCATCAGTGATATTGGCCTTTAGTTTTCTGTTTTTGTGGCATCGTTGTCGGGTTTTGGTATTAGGGTGATGATGGCCTCATAGAATGAGTTTAGAAGTTTACCTTCCTCTGCAATTTTCTGGAAGAGTTTGAGTAGGATAGGTATTAGCTCTTCTAAATTTTTGGTAGAATTCAGCTGTGAAGCCGTCTGGACCTGGGCTTTTGTTTGCTGGACGTTTTCTGATTATAGTTTCAATGTCCGTGCTTGTGACAGGTCTGTTAAGATTTTCTATTTCTTCCTGGTTCAGTTTTGGAAAGTTGTACTTTTCTAAGAATTTGTCCATTTCGTCCACATTGTCCATTTTATTGGCATATAATTGCTGATAGTAGTCTCTTATGATCCTTTGTATTTCTGTGTTGTCTGTTGTGATCTCTCCATTTTCATTTCTAATTTTATTGATTTGATTTTTCTCCCTTTGTTTCTTGATGAGTCTGGCTAATGGTTTGTCAATTTTATTTATCCTCTCAAAGAACCAGCTTTTGGCTTTGTTGATTTTTGCTATGGTCTCTTTTGTTTCTTTTGCATTTATTTCTGCCCTAATTTTAAAGATTTCTTTCCTTCTACTAACTCTGGGGTTCTCCAATTCTTCCTTTTCGAGCTGCTTTAGGTGTAGAGTTAGGTTATTTATTTGACTTTTTTCTTGTTTCTTGAGGTATGCCTGTATTGCTATGAACTTTCCTCTTAGCACTGCTTTTATAGTGTCCCACAGGTTTTGGGTTGTTGTGTTTTCATTTTCATTAGTTTCTATGCATATTTTGATTTCTTTTTTGATTTCTTCTGTGATTTGTTGGTTATTCAGAAGTGTGTTGTTCAACCTCCATATGTTGGAATTTTTAATAGTTTTTCTCCTGTAATTGAGATCTAATCTTACTGCATTGTGGTCAGAAAAGATGCTTGGAATGATTTCAATTTTTTTGAATTTACCGAGGCTAGATTTATGGCCCAGGATGTGATCTATCCTGGAGAAGGTTCTGTGTGCGCTTGAGAAAAAAGTGAAATTCATTGTTTTGTGGTGAAATGTCCTATAGTTATAAATTAGGTCTAACTGGTCTATTGTATCATTTAAAGTTTATGTTTCCTTGTTAATTTTCTGTTTGGTTGATCTGTCCATAGGTGTGAGTGGGGTATTAAAGTCTCCCACTATTATTGTGTTATTATTAATTTCCCCTTTCATACTTGTTAGCACTTGTCTTACATATTGTGGTGCTCCTATGTTGGGTGCATACATATTTATAATCATTATATCTTCTTCTTGGATTGATCCTTTGATCATTATGTAGTGTCCTTCTTTGTCTCTTTTCACAGCCTTTGTTTTAAAGTCTATTTTATCTGATATGAGTATTGCTACTCCTGCTTTCTTTTGGTCTCTATTTGCATGCAATATCTTTTTCCAGCCCTTCACTTTCAGTCTGCATGTGTCCCTTGTTTGAGGTGGGTCTCTTGTAGAAAACATATATAGGGGTCTTGTTTTTGTATCCATTCAGCCAGTCTTTGTCTTTTGGTTGGGGCATTCAGCCAATTTACATTTAAGGTAATTATTAATAAGCATGATCCTGTTACCATTTACTTTATTGTTTTGGGTTTAAGTTTATACACCCTTTCTGTGTTTCCTGTCTAGAAAAGGTCCTTTAGCATTTGTTGGAGAGCTGGTTTGGTGGTGCTGAATACTCTCAGCTTTTGCTTGTCTGTAAACTTTTGATTTCTCCTTCATATTTGAATGAGATCCTTGCTGGGTACAGTAATCTGGGCTGTAGGTTATTTTCTTGCATCACTTTAAGTATGTCCTGCCATTCCCTCCTGGCCTGGAGAGTTTCTATTGAAAGATCAGCTGTTATCCTTATGGGCATCCCCTTGTGTGTTATTAGTTGTTTTTTCCTTGCTGCTTTAAGTATTTGTTCTTTGTGTTTGATCTTTGTTAATTTGATTAATATGTGTCTTGGGGTGTTTTACCTTGGGTTTATCCTTTTTGGGACTCTCTGGGTTTTTTGGACTTGGGTGATTATTTCCTTACCCATTTTCGGGAAGTTTTCAGCTATTATCTCCTCAAGTATTTTCTCATGGTTTTTCTTTTTGTCTTCTTCTCCTGGGACTCCTATGATTCGAATGTCAGGGCATTTAACATTGTCCCAGAGGTCTCTGAGATTGTCCTCGTTTAGTTTAATTCGTTTTTCTTTTTTCCTCCCTGATTCATTTATTTCTACATTTATCTTCTACCTCACTAATCCTATCTTCTGCCTCCATTATTCTACTGTTGGTATCCTCTAGAGTGTTTTTTATCTCATTTATTGCATTATTAATTATATATTGACTCTTTTTTTTAAATTTCTTTTAGGTTCTTTTTAAACCTTTCTTGCATCTTCTCAATCCTTGTTTCCAGGCTATTTATCTAACTCCATTTTGTTTGCAAGATTTTGGATCATTTTCACTATCATTATTCGGAATTCTTTATCAGGTAGATTCTCTATTTCTTCCTCTTTTGTTCAATTTGGTGGGCATTTATCCTGTTCCTTTACCTGTTGGGTATTCCTCTGTCTCTTCATCTTGTTTATATTGAGGCGTTTGGGGTGGCCTTTCTGTATTCTGGCAGTTTGTGGAGTTGTCTTTATTGTGGAGTTTCCTCGCTGTGGGTGGGGTTTTACAGGTGGCTTGTCAAGGTTTCCTGGTTAGGGAAGCTTGTGTTGGTGTTCTGGTGGGTGGAGCTGGATTTTTCTCTCTGGAGTACAATGAAGTGTCCAGTAATGAGTTATGAGATGTCAGTGGGGTTGGAGTGACTTTGGGCAGCCTGTATCTTGAAGCTCAGGGCTATGTTCCTATGTTGCTGGAGAATTTGTGTGGTATGTCTTGCTTTGGAACTTGTTGGCCCGTGGGTGGTGCTTGGTTTCAGCGTAGGTATGGAGGCGTTTGATGAGCTCCTGTCGATTAATGTTCCCTGGAGTCAGGAGTTTTCTGGTGTTCTCAGGATTTGGACTTAAGCCTCCTGGCACTGGTTTTCAGTCTTATTCTTACAGTAGCCTCAAGACTTCTCCATCTATACTTCACTTTCAGATAGTTCCTTGATCCGGCTTATGCTTCTCAAGATCTTTAGGCCCCTTCCTAGGTAGTCGATGCTAACTACAGGGTTTTAGTCTGTTGCACTGTCACTTCCAAGGTGGTTCCCTCTGTTTTAGCTTCTGTTTGCTGGTCTCTTCAGCGTCTGATTTCCGCCCTGAGACAAGGGGGCGGTGGTGGACACTTTTTGAGGTGTTCAGTCGTGCTATGGGGAGGGAGGAATGCTGCAGACAGATATCACTGGTGTCTGTGGGGAGTGCTCGCAGTGTCTCGGCCACACTGGGTTTGCCCTCGCTCATGGCATGTGTGCTTTCGCAGTCTATACTGCTTAGGCTCTAGGTTGCTCTGCCGGGAACTGTCTGAGGCTGGCCCTGGACTGCATGCACCTCCCAGGTCTAACCCGCTCAGGTTCAGGCACTCGGGTAGTCCTCAGAGGCACAGACTCAGTTGGGCCTGAGTTTTGTGCCCTTCCCAGGTCCGAGCAGCTCAGGTGACCAGGTGTTTGGCGAGTGCGGTCTCTGCGACTTATCGCCTCCCCTGTCCCTGCCGCTTGGTTTTCTGGGTGTACAACCAGCGCACCTCTCAGGTGGATGTCGACCATCCAGAATCCCAAGAAGTCTTGGTTAGCAATGAAGCCTGCTTGCAGTTTGGTAGATAACGTCTCTCTGGGGCTGCAATTGCCCCCTTCCGGCTCTGGCTGCCCTCTCCTGCCTGTCTCCGGATGGGACAGTCCACAGTCAGTCCTTTGTTCTGTGTGCCGGTTTGGTGGTGTCTTAGGCTAGGGCTTTTCTCGTGGTAGTTATCCCACAGTCTGGTTTGCTATCTCAAGTTAGTTCCCTCAGATTGCCTTCGGGGCATTCAGGCCTGGTCCTTACCCTAAGCGATGCAGCCCGCGCCTCCGTGCCCAGCCCCTGCTTGTTAGTGACGGATGCAGGAGTCTGTGCTGCTTCTCCGCTGGGAGTTACCATTGGACACATAATCTGTGGGTTTTAACTATTTATTTATTTTTCTTCCCGGTTGCCCTCTGAGGTTCCAAGGCTTGCCGCAGACTCGCCAGTGAGAGTGTTTCCTGGTGTTTGGAAACGTCTTTCTTTTTTAAGACTCCCTTCCTGGGATGGATGTCCATGCCTACCTCTTTTGCCTCTCTTTTTATCTTTTATATTTTTTCCTACCTCCTTTCGTAGACAATGGGCTGCTTTTCTGGGTGCCTGATGTCTTCTGCTGGTATTCAGAAGTTGTTTTGTGAAATTTACTCAGCATTCAAATGTTCTTTTGATGAATTTGTTGGGGAGAAAGTGGTCTCCCCGTCCAATACCTTCGTCATCTTAGGACTGCCCTCCAAGACTGATTTTCTTTAGGATGGACTGGTTGGATCTCCTTGCAGTCCAAGGGACTCTGAAGAATCTTCTCCAACACCACAGTTCAAAAGCATCAATTCTTTGGCGCTTAGCTTTCTTTATAGTCCAACTCTCAAATCCATACATGACTACTGGAGAAACTAGTGCTTTGACTAGATGGACCTTTGTTGGCAAAGTAATATTTCTGCTTTTTTAATATGCTATCTAGGTTGGTCATAACTTTCCTTCCAGGGAGCAGACATCTTTTAATTTCATGGCTGCAGTCACCATCCTCAGTGATTTTGGAGCTTAAGAAAATAAATTTTGTCACTATTTCCATTGTTTCCCCATCTATTTCCCATGAAGTGATGGGACTGTATGCTGTAATCTTCATTTTTTAATTGTTGTTTTAAGCCAGCTTTTTCACTCTCCTCTTTCACCTTCATCAAGAGGCTCTTTCGTTCCTCTTCACTTTCTGCCATAAGGGTGGTGTCATCTGCATATCTAAGCTACTTTCAAATGTGTTGCCCAGTATAATTAAATACATTGACATTGATATGTATGGTGGTGTGCACAACCATCCAACTCCAGAACTTTTTTTCTTTTTCCCAAGCTTTTCATAATTCCCTTCCCTTAGCCCCTGCCAACCATTCTTTCTGTCTCTATTACTTTAACCAGTTTAGGTACCTCATTCAAGTAGAATCATGGTATCTGTCCTTTTTTTTTTTTTTAAGTTTTATTTTATTTATTTATTTTTTTAATTTTTATTTTTACTTTATTTTACTTTACAATACTGTATTGGTTTTGCCATACATTGACATGAATCCACCATGGGTGTACATGCGTTCCCAAACATGAACCCCCCTCCCACCTCCCTCCCCATAACATCTCTCTGGGTCATCCCCGTGCACCAGCCCCAAGCATGCTGTATCCTGCATTGGACATAGACTGGCGATTCGATTCTTACATGATAGTATACATGTTTCAATGCCATTCTCCCAAATCATCCCACCCTCTCCCTCTCCCTCTGAGTCCAAAAGTCTGTTATACACATCTGTGTCTTTTTTGCTGTCTTGCATATTGGGTCATCATTGCCATCTTTCTAAATTCCATATATATGTGTTAGTATACTGTACTGGTGTTTTTCTTTCTGGCTTACTTCACTCTGTATAATCGGCTCCAGTTTCATCTAGCATAATATCTTCAAGATTCATATTGTAGTGTTTGTCAGAATTTCTTTCCCTTTAAGGCTAAGGAATAGTCCATTGTACTTACGTACCATATTTTTACGTATCCATTTGTTGTAGGCTAAAAGTTTGTGCCCCTGTCCTTCAAATTCCCACATTAAAACTGAATCCCAAATGTGGTGGTATTTGGAGGTGGGGTTTGGGGAGCGATTATGTCATGAGGATGGAAGCTTCCTAAATGGAATTAGTGCTCTTTTAAAAGAAGCTAGTGTAAATGAGATTGTCCTCTTGATTTCTCTTTCAGATGGTTTATATTATTAGTGTACAGAAAGACAACAGATGTGTGTATATTAATCTTGTATCATGCAATTTTACTGAATTTACTCATTCTAATGGTTTTATTGATGGGGTCTTTAGAGTTTTAAATTTATAGTAGCATGTAATCTGCACATAGTGACAGTTGAATTTTTTTCCTCCCGATTTGGATTACTTGTATTTATTTGTTTGCTTTTCTTGACTGATTGCTGTGGCTAGGACTTCCAGTATTGTGTTGAATCAAAGTGGTGAATTGAATAAAAATGGTGAGAGTAGATCTCAGAGGAACTGCTTTCAGCCTTTCACCACTGAGTATTATGTTGGCTATTGTTATTGTTGTTCAGTCACCCAGTCATGTCGGACTCTTTGTCACCCCATGGACTGCAGCACGCCAAGCCTCCCTGTCCCTCACCAGGCTATAGTCTGTGATATATGGCCTTTATTATGTTAAATGATAGTCCTTCTATACCCACTTTATTGAGGGTTTTTATCTTAAGTGGATTTTGAATTTTTCATGAGCTTTTCCAGTATCTGTTGAGATGAGAGTATGAATTTATTCTTCTATTGGTTAATGTTATATATCATATTGACTGATTTATGGATGTTAAACTATCCTACACCCCTGGGATAAATCACACTAGATAATGGCAGATGATTCTTTTAAAGTATTGCTGAGTTCTTTTTGCTAATACTTAGTTAATTATTTTTATACCTATATTCATCAGTGACACTGGCCTGTACTTTTCTTTCTTTATGGTGTCTTCGTATGGTTTTGGTATCAGGGTGATTCTGACCTCCTGAAGTGATTTTGGAAGCATTTCTTCACCTCAAGTGTTTTAAATAGAGAAGAACAGACATTTTCCTTAAACGTTTTGTGGAATTTAGTTGTCTGGTCTCATTTCTGTTGTTTTTTGGAGGGTTTTTTTTTTTTTTTTTAAATCATGGATTCAATTTCATTACAGGTAAGTAGTTTCTTCATATTTTGTGTTTCTTCCAGATTCAGTTTTGGGAAACTGTGTGTTTCCATGAATTTATCTATTTCTTCTAAATTGTCCATTTTATTATCATAATGTTCATAGTGAATTCTTATCTTTTATATTTCTGTGGTGTTGGTAGTAACTTCTCAATTTTTATTCCTGGTTTTATTGGGGCCTATTTTCCCAAATTTTATTTCTCTGTTTTCCTTGATGAGTCTGGCTAAAGGTTTCTCATTTTGTTCATTTTTTCATAGAATCAGTTCTTAGTTTTATTGATCTTTTTGTTCTTTTAGTCTTTATTTATTTCTGCTCCAGTCCTTATAATTTCTTTTCTTCTATTTGTGTTTTGTTTGTTCTGCTTTTGCTAGTTCCTGTAGGTATAAGATTTGATTGGTTATTGAGATTTTCTTGTTTCCTAAAGTAGGTTTATATCACCAGAAGCTTCCCTTTTGGAACTGCTTTGGTGTATCCCATAAATTTTGAATCATTCTCTTCTCATTTTCCTTTGTCTCCAGGTACGATTTTATTTCCCCTTTGATTTATTTAGGGACCCATTGGTGGTTTAGAGGCATATAGGAGCCTTTACAGGTTTGTGTATTTTTTTTCTTATAATTGATTTCTAGTCTTACAGAGTTATGGTCAGAAGAGATTCTTGATATGATTTCAGTCTTATTGTTTATTATTTTGTATTAAATTTTTATGAAATTATAGCTGATTTATAATATTGTGCCAATCTCTGCTATATAGCGAAGTGACACAATTATTTGAGTCACACACACATTATTTTTTTCATATTCTTTTCCGTTATGGCTTATCACTTACTGAGACTTGTTTTGTGGTCTAGCATGTGTTTTATCTTGGAGGATATTCCATGTGCCGTTTAAAGAATGAATATTCCACTGCACTGAGATGGAATGTTCTAACATATCTGTTAAGTTTGTCTGATCTAATGTGTAGTTTAAGTCCAGTATTTCTTTATTTTATTTCTGGATGATTTTCCTATTGATATAAGTTGGATGTTAAAGTCCTCTACAATTATTGTGTTATTGTCAATTTCTCCCTTTGTGCTAATATTTGATTTATGTATTTAGGTGCTTCTATGTTGGGTACATATATATGAAAAATTGTTATATCTTCTGGTTTCATCCCTTTACCATAACGTAATATTTTTCTTTGACTGTTGTTACTTTGAACTTTTTATTAGGTAGTTTGCTGTCTCCACTTTGTTTAGTTCTTCTAGGATTTTCTCCTGTTGCTTTATTTGGAGTAGATTTCCTTGTTGCCTTATTTTGCCTAATTCTCTGTATTTATTGCTATGTATCAGGCAGGTTGATTATGTTTCCTGATCTTGGAGAAGTGACTCTGTATAGGAGACATCCCTTGAGGCCCAGCTGTGCACCCCCACCTTGATCATTGAAGCTATATTATATAGTGGGTACCCCTAATGTGAGACCTTCTCTTGTGATAGGGCTGACCACTGTGAATATGCTGGCTAGTGGGGCTGGTTGCCAGGCCAGTTGGCTTCCAGGCCTTGCCTGTGGTGGCAGCTGCTGGTAGGTGAGGCCAGGTGCTGACATGGCCAACTGTGTGGCTTGGGGGTCCTAGGAATGGTGTTGGCCTACTGGTGGGTGGGGCCATTTCCTAGAGCAGCTGGCTGAGGGGAACCTGGGACAGATGTCAACTGTATGGAAGTGGGGCTATATCCCCAGGCAACTCTCCTCTTGGCCTTTGGGGTTTTAGGACTGGTCCTGACCAGCTGGTGGGCAGGTACACCCCAAGCACTAATAGACTAGAGGAAGGACTCCAAACTAATGCTTGCCAGCACCAGTGTCCATGTGGTTGAATGAGTTCCTCAAAATGATTGCCACCAGTGTCTATATCTAAAATATATGAGAAAAGCAATTCTACAGCAAGAAAACAAATAATTCAATTTTAAAATGATCAAAAAACCTGGATAGAAGTTATAAAAATGGCCAACAGGTATATGAAAAATGTTTAACATGACAAATCATCAGAGAAATGCAAATCAGAACCACCACAAGGGAATAACACATGTTAGAATGGCATTATCAAAAAGACAAAAGATAGGAAGCGTTCTCAAGGACATGGGCAAAGGGAACCTCTGCACAGTGTTGTTGGGAATGTCAACCTGTACATCCATTATGGCAAATAGTATGGAAGTTCTTCACAAAATGAAAAGCAGAATGCCATATGATCCTGCAATCCGACTTCTGCTTATATATACAAGGAAATGCGAATGGGTGCAAAGTTTCTTTTTGTACCCACTCCTAATGTATTAAACCCATTAAATTTTATACTTGAAGTGGGTGAATTTTGTGGCATGTGAATTATATCCCAATAAAGATGTTTTTCGAAGCATAATAAATAAGGGCAATTAGCTAGTGGAAATCTTGAGTAAAAGCAGCTAGGAAACAATGTACAGGAAAATATACAGTTATCATCAGCAATGTGAGAAAATAGCTTGTAGATAAGTCAAGCAGAACCCGAGTCATATGATGTTAATTTATCAAGATGAGCATTTCTGAGAGATCACTGCTGGAGTTGCTATTTGGGAATTAGAGCTGTTTTGCAGTGACAGAGGATGTTACCATTCCATGAAAACTAATTGTGCAATCTCAGTGAAGATTTACTGTGCTTCTTAATTTGCTTATATACTTATGGTAAACTTGGTTTATCTGAGGTAACTTACACTTGTCTGTGTTTCTCAAAGGTAGAAGACATTGCCACAAGTACATGCTGTGGCTTGTTCCTACTTCACAGGTATTTTAAAACAAAGTATTTCTGGTTGATGTCTGTAAATGTCATTAAAACAGTAGATAAAAATGAATGTGGCATTTCTGAAAGTTCATTTGATGCAGAAGAACTTTAAAATAGTAGATACATATGATTCAAATATTTAAACTTAAGAAAAAAGGAAAATAAATCAGATGGTGTTAATCTTTCAGTTTAATCAATCACTTAAAAAAGAAGGAAAATCTTCTTTGAAAAATTATGAAATAGCAAATAAGAACACCTGTGAAGTATTGTACTGAATTATTGGGGCTTCCCTAGTAGCAAAGACAGTAAAGAGTCTGATATATAATATATATTGTACTGATATATAATGTATATTTAAATAATAATACTAATATGAGATGTAATGGTGAATCAGTATCTCTGTTGATTTCAGTGGGATTTGGTATAATTAACTTATATTTCAATTTCACTATCAAGAATAAAAAACATATCATTGGTTCAGGAAGTTTTACATTTGAGAATTTACGATAAATTAAAAAGGAGAGGGTCTCTCTCTGTCTCTCTTTAATTATGCACACCTTTTAATAAAATATGTAGAAATTAAAGCAATGATTATAGGTGATATGGGAAATGCAAGTAATTATAAAAAACCAAAGCTGAGTATACTGTTGCATTCCTGCTATGACTGTAACAATATAAATATCAAATGTGCAAATGGGAAAGGTATAGAAAAGTTTTAAAAAATGGAGATGTTGTGTTGGAATCAGAGGTAATTTACTTTTTTCTTTGCTAATTTTATTTTTAATTGTTTTCATACTGCTCCTACAATTTACAGAGGATAAGTAGGTAAATCTTAGTGTCCCTATAAATATATATATTGCATATAATCTAAATAGAAGAGAGGAAAAGTAAAAGTATATGATACAGAACAAACTTCAGTACCAGCTTTTATGAAATGGAAGTTTCTGAAATAACAGGAGTGTGTATACATGCATAAAATCAAAACATTCAGAGAAAAATAGAGAAAATATTTTTGCAAACATGCTTATGTTGTTACATCTTCATGGGTAAGGGCAAAGAAAAATTCTTTGAAAAAATGATATATTTCTGAATTATGCCTTGTGAACTGGGCTTTAGAAAGGGTTAGCCACACCCTAGGACTTGTTAACAAATGACCCATTTCAGGGAAGTCAACATTTGAGTTCAAACTAGAACATTTCCATCAGGGAAGGTTGCCATGAAGTGCAAACTCCTGCCTTGAGTATAGACATGTAAAGGTGTTTGATGTTGGGAGATTTTTTGCAAATGGGTTGGGAACCACTGCAGAACTATGATGGGCTGGGAATTTCATTACCTAAAGGCAATTCATTTCATGTGCTTTCTTGCCCAGGATGAAAAATTAAAGGAATACTGCAAGTATTTAAATTTTTTAAAAATATGTTTGTAATATCCTAATAATTCAAATAGCAAGTTATTTGCTTCAATTACTAGCATGATCACTTAAAATTATTTTTAGTGTGTATCAACATATTGTCACAGTTGGTGTCATTAGTTGTCAATGTGGAAGTGCACATGTCAAAATTTGAAAGCCAGACCCAATGATTTCCAAAGGATTCTGTACCCTGCTTCAGAACTATTCCGCTCTGCTCTTTCGGTAGCTCTTGGCTGTGATGTTGAACTACTATCTGATTATTAACACAGATCTACGCCTTAGATAATAAAGGAAGAAAAATAAAGACAAAACTACTGCTTGAGTTCATTTTTGGCCTTTTTAAGGCATTCTCTTCTGGATAGTTTATCTTTTTTGTTTGCTTGTTTTATTTATTTATTTATTTATTTTACTTTACAATACTGTATTGGTTTTGCCATACACTGACATGATTTCGCCACAGATGTACATGAGTTCCTAAGCCTGAACCCCCCTCCCAGCACCCTCCCCATATCATCTCTCTGGGTCATCCCAGTGTACCAGCCCCAAGCATCCTGTATCCTGTGTCGAACCTAGATGTGGCATTTATTTATAAATGATCATAAAATGATTAGTAAAGGTGAGAATCCCCATGGTTCCTTTCCTCAGTGGCTCATAGCCCAAGAGGTGAAGAAAAATTTGAAATATATTTTCTTCATTAAGAAAATAATCAGAAGTATCTTATAATTTTCAAACTCGTAAAAATACCTAAATTTTTATGTAACTAGGAACAAATTCCAAATTTTTGCAAGTATAATCTCTTTGAATTTTCTGATTCTGTTGTCTAAAATAACAGTTTTACTGAGTATTCTTCCAAATGTTTTTAGATAATCATATTTTCAGATAAAATACTATGTGGAAGCTTAATGCATATAAAAACCAAAATTTAGCCACTTGCTTAACGTGACTTGGAAAATTAAGGAGCACTTCCATTTCTATGCCCAGAAGCATCTTTGTGAAAACATCTAGAGTTCCCAACATTAGTGTAAAGATTACTCAACTTGATGATTATATTCCTCTAACTGGTAGATAGCATAGATAGCAGAAACATCTCATTTACCTAAAATATTTGGCAAAATAATTTGGAGGATGTTGCTACAAGTGAGTTGGTATTCATCCAAATCAGAGCTTTATCAACAATGGTTTTATAAACAGTCGTCAGCAAAGTCTTATTTTCAAGAGTAGCTGAAATTCATTTTCATCTTTTAAATCCTGGAGATATTCATTTCATCAAAAAAGAACTAGTTATTTTACATATATATATTTTTCTAACATTTTGTCTCCTGGGAAGGAAGGAAGGAAGAGAGGAGGGGAGGTGGGAAGGGAAAGGGAGAGGAAGAGAGGAGGAGAAAGTGTTTGGGACCAAATGATCCATTTTCACGTCTTCAGGACCGTTTCATCCTTCTCTTCCTGTGCAAATTAAAGTGCTAGTCTTATTTATTCCCATCTTTTTAAATGAAATTAAACAAAAAAGAAATGAAATTTAGTCAATCTGTTCTTATATACTTATGTAAAGATTTCTCTTGTATGGTTTCATTCCAACTCAGTCTTTTCAAATGTTTCTTGGTATTTTTACCTTGTCTGGTTAAATAACTTTTGTAAGAGACATTTTTAATTTTTGTTTACTGCAAGCATCCCTAGACATGAAAGAAAATAATGTCAACACTTTTTAACCTTCCCTGACAAAGGGTCAGTAATTTAGAAAGATAAGTTATATACCATGTACTTTTTTTTTTTCCCTTCATTTAATGAGATTCTTTGCAGGGATTTTAATTTTGAGGTAGAAAATGTAGCTTCTGTCCAAGCTTTCAGTTTCTTCTCTAGAGATTTATTTTGGGAATGGTGGGGTCATCTTTCCTGGAGCATTAAAAAAAACATGCTTAGATAAAAGCAAAAGTTTATTGAAGACTAAATATATATTTTGGAAATAATCCTTGATGATTGAACGATTTTTGAAGCCTTTGTAAAGTTTTATTGGTGAGTAAGAAACTTCTTGGCTTCTCCTACTGAATAAGAGGACAACTCTTTACCTTATTCAGTAATCATCCCAACTAGCACCAGAAGAGTTACCCACTGGAAAACATTCAGAATGTGTAATTGCATCTGGCTTGGTGCTCTTGGATCAATAAAAGGTATTCTTCCACTCAACTGAACCTAGAAAATTTCCACATGCTTGGGTAATGATGCTATAGAAATGTGTAATTATCACTCTCCTCCCTGACCTAAAACTGTTCATGAGTTTTGGCGAAGAGAAAGGAGACTCAAAAATTCAGCCAACATTGGACTTTGATCTCTTTCCAACATAGAAACCGTATAATTGCATATGAAAAAACTCTATCTTCAGCCAGTGAAGTGCTGATGAAAACCTACACATGAGGATCACTTACTTTTTTCACAAAGACAAAGGAAATTTGGCAGTTGACTACATTTCAGAAAGTTTGATCTCACAAGTCTTATTCCTGTGTACCTGTACATACGTAGGAAATGAAATAGAATTAAACTATCATACTAGGATGAGGTGCCACTGGAAAATATGTAAAAAGGCAACTTTACAATACAGATACTACATGTACAGTTTACTCTTTTCACTGAAATCTGTTTGGCAGGGAATAAAACTAGCAGTGTCCTTCAGTAATAACTATAGGTGATATTGGCTCTCGGGTTTGTGATACAATTTTTAGCTTTTAGCTTTTGATTTTTAATAAGGTAATTATTTTATTCAGAGAAGCACATAACTTCCCTTTGTATATGTGATAAACGTGGGTGATTAAAGGGAAGGCTCAATTCATGAAATGGCAGCATCTGATCCGTTTAAAAGGATCATTTTTATGCTGTAAAGATAAACATAAATATGCATATAGCTTTAAAACTTGTACTTTCAAAAGTATCTCATTAATAGTTAAACCAAATGGGAGGAAATTCCCTGGTGGGACTCTGCATTCTCAGTGCCAAGGACTTGGTTTCGATCACTGTTTGCAGAACTAAAATCCTGTGAGTTGTGTGGCACAGCCAAAAAAAGTAATATTTTGGCCTATATTTGCTTCTTACTTTAGTGGCTCCATGGCGTTTGTCAATAGACTATTTTATTTGACTTTGTGTGCTAAGACAGAATAATGTCTTCATACCTTCATCTCCCAAACTTGTGGATATGTTATTTTACATGGCCAAGTGGACTTTGCATATGTAATCCATTTAAAGATCTTGAGATGGGAAAACTCTCAGGGATTATTTGGGTGAGCACAATGCTTCCCCGATAGCTCAGTTGGTAAAGAATCCGCCTACAATGCAGGAGAACAAGAAACTCAGGTTTGATCCCTAGGTTGGTAAGATCCCCTGGAGAAGGAGATGGCAACCCACTCCAGTATTCTTGCCTGGAAAACTCCATGGACAGAGGAGCCTGGTGGGCTACAGTCCATGGGATCACAAGGAATTGGACATGACTGAGCAACTAAGCACTTGACTAAGCAATGTAATCACAACAGATTTTATAAAACAGAGGCAAGAAGAGTGAGAATTAAGAAAAAGACATGGAAGCAAGCGGAGAGAGATTAGAAGATGCTATACTGCTGAGTTTGAAGATGGAGGAAGGGCCTCTGAGATAAGGAATTCAGGTGGCTTCTAGAATCTGAAAAATTAAAGGGATCATTCTCCCCTAGAGTCTCCAGAAAATACCACAGGATCGATGGCACATTGATTTTAGTTCAGTAAGAAGAGTTTTGAATATCTAACCTCTCAGTTCAGTTCAGTCACTCAGTCATGTCCAACTCTTTGAAACCCACATCACACCAGGCTTCCATGTCCATCACCAACTCCTGGAACTTGCTCAGACTCTTGTCCATCAAGTCGGTGATTCCATCCAACCATCTTATCCTCTGTTGTCCCCTTCTCCTCCTGCCTTCAATTTTTCCCAGAATCAGGGTCTTTTCCAAGGAATCTGCTCTTTGCACCAGATGGCCAAAATATTGGGGCTTCAGCATCAGTCCTTCCAATGAATATTCAAAATTGACTAGTTTGATCTCTTTGCTGTCCAAGGGACTGTCAAGGGTCTTCTCCAGCACCACAGTTTAAAAGCATCTATTCTTCAGTGTTCAGCTTTCTTTATGGTCCAACTCTCACTTCAATACATGACTACTGGAAAAACCATAGCTTTGACTAGATGGACCTTTGTCAGCAAAGCAATGTCTCTGCTTTTTAATATGCCATCTAGGTTGGTCATAGCTTTTGTTCCAAGGAGCAAGTGTCTTTTAATTTTATGGCTGCAGTCACCATCTGCAGTGATTTTGGAGCCCAAGAAAATAAAGACTGTCACTGTTTCCATTGTTTCCCCATCTATTTGCCATGAAGTGATGGGACCAGATGCCATGATCTTCGTTTTCTGAATGTTGAGTTTTAAGCCAACTTTTTTACTCTCCTCTTTCCTTTTCATCAAGAGGCAGTTTAGTTCCTCTTCACTTTCTGCCATAAGGGTGGTGTCATCTGCATATCTGAGGTTATTGCTATTTCTCCTGCCAATCTTGATTCCAGCTTGTGATTCATCCAGACCAGCATTTTGCATGATGTACTTTGCATAGAATTTAAACAAGCAGGGTGACAACCTCTAGACATGTAAGAAAAATAATTTGTGTTATTATCATATTGGGATTCCCTGGTGACTCAGACAATAAAGAATTTGCCTGCAATGTGATAGAGCTGAGTTTGATCCCTGGGTTGGGAAGATCCCCTGGAGAAGGAGATGACAACCCACTCCAGTATTCTTGCCTGGAGAATCCCATTTATGGAGAAGCCTGGTGGGTTATAGTCCATGGGGTTGCAGAGAGTCGGACACGACTGAGTGACTTCATTTTCACTTCCAAGATCATATTAGCTTATTATAGCAGCAACAGGAAACTAATTATTAACAAGTTTTGAGATTTGAAAAGGTAAGAGATTATTTCCAGTTTATGGGAATGCTATGGTTTTCCAGGATTGTATAGTTAATATGGCAGAGGGAGAAGTAGAACCTAGGTTTATGAGCTCAAGTCCAGCGCTTGGTTCTACTAAAATTCAGTTAAATCATTTTGCAATGTTTATTAGGCAACTCTGTATTAATTTCTAACTGCTAAGATAACAAATTATCATAAACTTTACAACTTAAAACAACGCATTGATCCTCAGTAGTTCTGGAGCTCAGTGTCTAACATGGTGTCATTAGGCTAAGATCAAGGTGTCAGCAGGCCTGCATTCCTCCCAGAAGATCTAAGGGAAATTCAGTTTCCTATACGTTCCAGATGCAAGAGCCCACCTGCATTTGTTATGTTTATGGCCCCTTACTCTATTTTTATTTTTTTCAGAGAAGGCAATGGCACCCCGCTCCAGTACTCTTGCCTGGAAAATGCTATGAACGGAGGAGCCTGGTAGGCTACAGTCCATGGGGTCACGAAGAGTCGGACATGATTGAGTGACTTCACTTTCACTTTTCACTTTCATGCATTGGAGAAGGAAATGGCAACCCACTCCAGTGTTCTTGCCTGGAGAATCCCAGGGACGGGGGAGCCTGGTGGGTCGCGCAGAGTCGGACACGACTGAAGTAACTTAGCAGCAGCAACTCTATTTTTAAGCCAACAATATTAGCATCTTCAAACCTCTCTTTGACCCTTACTCCTGTTTCTTTTGTCTTATTTTCTTTCCTGATTTTCACCTTCCTACTTTTGTGATTATATTGGGCCCACAGAGATAATCCAGAAATGTTAATCATTCAATTATATGTGCAAAGTCTTCTTTGTCATGTAAGTGACATTTTTACAAGTTCTGGAGATTTGGTGCGGACATCTTTGAAGGGACATTATTCTGTCTACCAAGGTCTCCTGTATATCAAATAATGTTCTAATTTCTGAGAGTAAATTAAAATGACCAGAATCGATGGAATTGTATTGAGAAATATTAAACAGTTAAGAGACATCTGATTCATATATATTAAAAAAAAATCTCTAACTCTGAATAAAATACAGCAGTGAGGGGAGAAAGGGAAGAATGGAAACAGTAGTCTAATCAAGAGAGATTAGTGAGAATGTCTGTTTTTATTTTTCATTTTCAGTTGTTGACTTAAACAACTGAATGAATAATAATACCATTTAAAAACTTGATACAAACTGGATGAAGAGCCTCCTTTAGTTTAGTTAGGGTTGGAGGTGAGAATTAAGAACTGACTTCAAACTTGTTAAATCTGAGATTCCTGTTTGACATCAGGCAGAGATGTCAAGTCAGCACTTCAACATGTGAACCTGAGTTTAGGTGGAGTAGTGGGTTGAAATTGAGGGATTAATAATCAACATTAGGATGATATTTGAATCCATGAGACTGAAGAGATTCAAGAGCTTATCCCTGAGCATTTCAGTAGTAAGAAGTCTAAAAGAAAAGGAGAATACAGCAAATGAAACGAAGAAGAGGATATGAGGAAAAACCAAGGAGGGTAGTGTCCAGGAAGGTAAATGAATATAGTATCATATGAGAAAGGGATCACCAGCAATGTCAAATGCTTCTGATAGTCATTAGACAGATGTTCTCCCTAATTCATGTACGGCCTATCTATGAGTTCTACCATACTGGCAAGAATTATTGTTCTGTTATTTTAGGAATTATGTTATTTCATTGGGTCAGAGGGGTCTCTAGAGTAACAGAGGTCAGGTGACAGAACCAGATTTCCAAGAAGGGTAACAAAGATAAAGTGTTCCTTAGTTGTTAAGTCTCAAATACCATGGTATCCCTAAGAATGAAGTAGTTAGGCAGTCAAGAAAATCTTACTTTATATAACATGTAAAACTGCAGAACTGTAGAATGGCCCTACTTGAGTCATCTTTATAATGAATAGCTATGGCCTCTCTTCCATTTTCAAGACTTAATTAAGTCCAAATATTGGTCGATATGTAGAACCCCTTGCTTAGGGGAAAGGTTAGAGTTTCTTGAGGAGTGATCTTGAAATGTTGCTACCAGCCTATATTGTATATATTGTAACTCCACGCCTTCCCCTGAAGAAACTAATAGAGAGAGTAAGCACTGATGAAGAGAGTAGCTAGGACTTGGAGTAGGAAATTATTGGACTAGGCATTTCCTAACAATAATCACTGAGAACCCAAACGCATGTTGTAATTTCTTGATTAAATTAGAGTCTAATGGATGTTAGGTGATAAATAGTGCATTGGTTAAAGTTTGGATCACAATTGGCCCAGTAAGTTCATAGTAATTTATGGTTACTTTCTCAGTCCTAAATTTTGAAAAATTTTGAAAAGACAGATTTGAGGATAAAAAAAATGCCTACTTTACTGCTGTAATAGGAGGGAGACATTTGGAAGCCCTTAATACTTCCCCCACTGACCAAATGAGTGAAGCATCAGTTTAGTTCAGTTGCTCAGTCGTGTCCGACTCTTTGCGACCCCATGAATCACAGCACACCAGGCCGCCCTGTCCATCACCAGCTCCCGGAGTTCACCCAAACTCATGTCCATCGAGTTGGTGATGCCATCCAGCCATCTCATCCTCTGTCGTCCCCTTCTCCTCCAGCCCCCACTCCCTCCCAGCATCAGAGTCTTTTCCAATGAGTCAACTCTTCACATGAGGTGGCCAAAGTATTGAAGTTTCAGCTTCAGTATCATTCCTTCCAAAGAACACCCAGGACTGATCTCCTTTAGAATGGACTGGTTGGATCTCCTTGCAGTCCAAGGGACTCTCAAGAGTCTTCACCACAGTTCAAAAGCATCAATTCTTTGGCGCTCAGCTTTCTTCACACTCCAAATCTCACATCCATACATGACTACTGGAAAAACCATAGCCTTGACTAGATGGACCTTTGTTGGGAAAGTAATGTCTCTGCTTCAAATATGCTATCTAGGTTGGTCATAGCATTCCTTCCAAGGAGTAAATTTCTTTTAATTTCATGGCTACAATCACCATCTGCAGTGATTTTGAGCCCAAAAAATAAAGTCTGACACTGTTTCCCCATCTATTTCCCATGAAGTGATGGGACCAGATGCCATGATCTTTGTTTTCTGAATGTTGAGCTTTTAGCCAACTTTTTCACTCTCCTCTTTCACTTTCATCAAGAGGCTTTTTAGTTCCTCTTCACTTTCTGCCATAAGGGTGGTGTCATCTGCATATCTGAGGTTATTGATATTTCTCCCAGCAATCTTGATTCCAGCTTGTGCTTCTTCCAGCCCAGCCTTTCTCATGATGTACTCTTCATATAAGTTAAATAAGCAGGGTGACAATGTACAGTGTTGTCATACTCCTTTATCAATTTGGAACCAGTCTGTTGTTCCATGTCCAGTTCTAACCGTTGCTTGCTGACCTTCACATAGGTTTCTCAAGAGGCAGGTCAGATGGTCTGGTATTCGCATCTCTTGAATTTTCCAGTTTATTGTATTCCACACAGTCAAGGGCTTTGGTTTAGGCAATAAAGCAGAAATCGATGTTTTTCTGGAACTCTCTTGCTTTTTCCATGATCCAGCGGATGTTGGCAATTTGATCTTTGGTTCCTCTGCCTTTTCTAAAACTAGCTTGAACGTCTGGAAGTACACAGTTCACATATTGCTGAAGCCTGGCTTGGAAAATTTTGAGCATTACTTTACTAGCATGTGAGATGAGTGCAATTGTGCGGTAGTTTGAGCATTCTTTGGCATTGCCTTTCTTTGGGATTGGAATGAAAACTGACCTTTTCCAGTCCTGTGGCCACTGCTGAGTTTTCCAAACTTGCTATCATATTGAGTGCAGCACTTTCACAGCATCATCTTTCAGGATTTGAAACAGCTCAACTGGAATTCCATCACTTCCCCTAGCTTTGTTCGTAGTGATGCTTTCTCAGGCCCACTTGACTTCACATTCTAGGATATCTGGCTCTAGGTGAATGATCACACCATCATGTTTATCTGGGTCATGAAGATCTTTTTTGTACAGTTCTGTGTATTCTTGCCACCTCTTCTTAATATCTTCTACTTCTGTTAAGTCCAGACCATTTCTGTCCTTTATTGAGCCCATCTTTTCATGAAATGTTCCCTTGGTATCTCTAATTTTCTTAAAGAGATCTCTAGTCTTTCCCATTCTGTTGTTTGCCTCTATTTCTTTGCATTGACTGCTGAAGAAGGCTTTCTTATCTCTCCTTGCTATTCTTTGGAACTCTGCATTCAGATGCTTATATCTTTCCTTTTCTCCTTTGCGTTTCACCTCTCTTCTTTTCACAGCTATTTGTAAGGCCTCCCCAGACAGTCATTTTGCTTTTTTGCATTTCTTTTCCATGGGGATGGTCTTGATCCCTGTCTCTTGTACAATGTCACGAACCTCCATCCATAGTTCATCAGGCACTCTATCTATCAGATCTAGTTCCTAAAATCTATTTCTCACTTCCACTGTATAATCATAAGGGATTTGATTTAGGTCATACATGAATGGTCTGGTGGTTTCCCCTACTTTCTTCAATTTAAGTCTGAATTTGGCAATAAGGAGTTCATGATCTGAGCCACAGTCAGCTCCCGGTGTTGTTTTTTCTGTCTGTATAGAACTTCTCCATCTTTGACTGCAAAGAATATAATCAATCTGATTTCAGTGTTGACCATCTGGTGATGTCCATATGTAGATAAATGATGGCATATCCCTGGAGGAATTGGAAGTACCACCAAAGACTTGAAGGATTCACATACCTTTTTAACTTGCCGCTTTGTTTATACAGAGGGGAATGGATCTTAGATTATTAATATCTTAATAAGGTATTGATTCTGATTTTAGCTGCTGTTCCAGATGTAGTATCTTCCCTGAAGTCAGTCAACCCTGCTTCCTGGAATCTAGTATGGAGCTGTTGACCTGTAAATCACTTTGCTCTCTGTACCAATTTATAAAGGACTTAAGAAGCATACTTTTACATGAAAAGGACAACTCTGAAGTCTTGCCTCAGAGTTATGTTAATTGTACTGCTCTCTGATGTAATATGGTCCTAGCTCACAAATATCTTGATCCTCTTGACATGGGAATATCACATTGTTCACTGTATTTTTGATGAGGATCTTTGGACCGGCATTGATTGGGAGCTTCAAATACTTTAAATGCCTTAGTCAGACGTAAGTGAGTCAAGATACACCCCAGATAAATCCGTAAACCTACTATATCAGTAAAGTTTTGAGGTTTCAGTAGTCTGCAGTGTATCTTGATATTCCTTTTGGTGAGAAAAAAAAAAAAGGCAATGTACTTGCACACGTACCACTATGAAAGAAGCACAATAATTTAGGAAACTTTCTGATTTTGAAAACAGTATTTTTTATTTTTGTGTGCTAATGTGAGCCATGTGTAATTAATACAAATGACTGCCCCATTTGAGTAGAAACTGAGAAAGAAAAAATTCTGCAGCAAGTCCAGCTGCAACTCCAACTACTTTTCTACTTGAGACTTAGGAACTAGTTCATGAAATGTCTATAATCACAGATGCTATTTGGAATTCTTACAAGCCTCTGTAGCAGAAGAGCAGCACAGACATCTGTATCTTAAATCCATGCCCTCTTGTGAAGATATTATCTACCTTCTGTGGAGAAACAGCTTCTGGTTTGCTAGTGGGCCATCGTAGGGAATGAATACTTACTTAATCAGTGAATACCAAGTGACTATGGAATTGGAGCTACTTATCAGGAACAGTGTTACATGAATCTCTTCAGCTTAGGTACTCAGAGCAAATCACGAAATTGAAAGGGTATACAAGAAACGAGGTTACACAAATTCGAACAAACGCAATTAAATTGCATGAGCACATAATAGAGATCCCTTTGACAATTTCTTCTACATTGTCTCTCTTCCCCTGACCCTCACCTATATTCTTAAGGTGATTTCTTGGGGCCAACTAACTGAAGAGCAAACACCTTGAACCTGACTTACAGATGTTTTGCATGATTTTCTGGCACCAGCCTGACAAGTGGATGGTTGCAGAATTTCAGCCTCACTGAGTTTTGGCTGTGATGAATAGTAATGATGGGGAATTCCCAAAGTGGGCAGAACTTCAAGCAATATACTGACTTTTACTTTGCCTCAAATGAGACATACTTACACATTGTGCTTATACATGGATAGTTGCTAGTAGGTTAGAACTGGGAAGTCAGAGACTTCAAAAGACCAGACTGAAAAATGGTGGCAAGAAAGTGTGAGGAAGAATTATGTAGGTGGACCCCTTGGCATGAGAAAACAGTGTAAAGATATTTAATGTACCATGTCTATGCTCACCAAGGAGCATATATTTTCCAGGAGGCTCTCAAGAACTGGGTAAACAAAATAACATGTTCTCAGGATATCAGCCAGTCTCTGTCCTCAGTCTGCTTGGTAGGTCATTGTACAGATTGGCCCTGAGCACCACGATGAAGGTTATGTATAGACATTATAGTCTGGACTTCTCTCCACGAAAACTGACCTAGCTAATGATATTGCTGATGCTTAACCATCCAAAAACAGAGACTGGTGTTTAGCCCTCAACATGGTATGAGTTTTTCCATCATATTCCTTTTCTTTTGGAAGAGCAGTGATTTATGCATACTGAATGCAAGTAATTCCAGAAGAAAAGAAAGTTAAACATGGATTCTTTTAATTCAGTTCAGTTCAGTTCAGTTGCTCAGTCGTGTCCGACTCTTTGCGACCCCATGAATCGCAGCACGCCAGGCCTCCCTGTCCATCACCATCTCCCGGAGTTCACTCAGACTTGCGTTCATCGAGTCGGTGATGCCATCCAGCCATCTCATCCTCTGTCGTCCCCTTCTCCTCCTGCCCCCAATCCCTCCCAGCATCAGAGTCTTTTCCAGTGAGTCAACTCTTCGCATGAGGTGGCCAAAGTACTGGAGTTTCAGCTTTAGCATCATTCCTTCCAAAGAAATCCCAGGGCTGATCTCCTTCAGAATGGACTGGTTGGATCTCCTTGCAGTCCAAGGGACTCTCAAAAGTCTTCTCCAACACCACAGTTCGAAAGCATCGATTCTTCGGCACTCAGCCTTCTTCACAGTCCAACTCTCACATCCATATATGACTTCTCTTAATTAGTTCTGTATTATTTGCCAGTTCTCAGGAGTAATTAAATTTAAAGGCATTAATTCGATTTGTTTGGGGAACACTAATTGTTCTTGGCATGCGTCATAAAACAGTTATTTAAATTATTACTTGCAGACACCTATAATCACATACCTATAGAAGGCAGGGTTTTGGATGACCAAATATTTGATGCCATAGAACAATTTGATGGAAAACATTTAGCTATGTATATTAACATAAACTGGAAAAGGAGATGGCAACTCACTCCAGTATTCTTGCTTGGGAAATCCCATGGACAGATGCAGCTAGTAAGCTACAGTTCATGGTGTTGCAAAGAGTCAGACACAATCTAGCAACTAAATGGCAACAGTATTAATATAAACTGGAAGACAAATACAGAAGTTGATCCTAAGATAGGACATTAGGGTGAAAACACTATCAAGTTGGACAGACCAAATTCTTCATCAGGGACTAAACAGCTGAGAGAGTTTAATATGTTAGTTTGAGGAAATGAGAGTGGCCCTAAACAGGTTACTTTTTTGGTTGACTGAAGCCTGTAGCAAATATGGCTTACACTAGATGAAGTTGCTTCCATGGTACACTGGGGAGAAAACTTTGAAATGTTTAGGGAGATTGGGATTTTAGCATGGGCTTACATTAAGATCTGCTCACCCACCTGCTAAAACTTAACCAGTGGGGGCACTCCAGGGGGCATTCCCTTCACCAAAGCTAAGGGAAAGTTACAGTTATTTATTATCATGTAAAAAAATTTTACTAATAAATATCAGTATAATTGTCACCCAACGTTGAAACTGGAACACTGACAATACCTGATGTCAGCGTATGTGGCTCTGCACTATCCTACTCTCTGCCTCTCTCCATTCAAGTTAGCGGCTTGCCTGATGTGCTCATTATTCCATTTCTTTTCCAGATAATAGATTTCCTAGTGGGTATTATTTCTTGAAAATATTCAATTGTTTACTCTTTTAATTCAATATTATATTCATAAGATGATCCATATTTTTATTGGTTAATTCAATTTGACTGCTGTTATTATATTCCTTTGGGTGACTAGATGGCAGACAGTGTATTAAACCATTCTCCAGTCCAGTGGTTACTTCATTCTCTCCAGGCATTTTTTATTAGAAAACTTTTGTCTCAGCCACTTATAGACAGAGTTCCTCATGTATATTTGGAGGAGTTTCTCTTGGGTGTATAGCTAAAACAATAACCTTGGTGTTGAGTTTTGGATAGTTACTTTTTAGGTGATCTGGTTATTCCAAAGTAGCTGTATGACCACAAACCTAAATAAATGTATTTTGTCTCTACTCAGTGCATCACTTGGAATGCAATATTTCTTGATTCTTGTCTATTAAAATAATGTAAAAACCATATTTCATAGCATTCCTGATTTGTAATCTCTTAATTACTAATTCAGCAGTAGCCGCAGGACTGGAGAAGGTCAGTTTTCATTCCAATCCCAAAGAAAGGCAATGCCAAAGAATGCTCAAACTACTGCACAATTGCACTCATCTCTCATGCTAGTAAAGTAATATTCAAAATTCTCCAAGCCAGGCATCAGCAATATGTGAACTGTGAACTTCCAGATGTTCAAGCTGGATTTAGAAAAGGCAGAAAACCAGAGATCAAATTGCCAGCATCCACTGGATCATCAAAAAAGCAAGAGGGTTCCAGAAAAACATCTATTTCTGCTTTATTGCCTAATCCAAAGCCTTTGACTGTGTGGATCACAAGAAACTGGAAAATTCTGAAAGAGATGGGAATACCAGACCATTTGACCTGCCTCTTGAGAAACCTGTATGCAGATTAGGAAGCAACAGTTAGAACTGGACATAGAACAACAGACTGGTTCCAAATAAGAAAAGGAGTACATCAAGGCTGTACATTGTCACCCTGCTTGAAAGTGAAAGTGAAGTCGCTCAGTTGTGTCCGACTCTTTGTGACCCCGTGGACTGTAGCCTACTAGGCTCCTCTGTCCATGGGATTCTCCAGGCAAGAGTACTGGAGTGGGTTGCCATTTCCTTCTCCAGGGGATCTTCCCGACCCAGGGATCGAACCCAGGTCTCCTGCATTGCAGGCAGACACTAAGCTCTGAGCCACCAGGGACGCCCTCTTATTTAACTTATATGCAGAGTACATCATGAGAAATGCTGGGCTGAAAGAAGCACAAGCTGGAACCAAGATTGCCCGGAGAAATCAATAACCTCAGATATGCAGATGACACCACCTTTATGGCAGAAAGTGAAGAAGAACTAAAGAGTCTCTTGATGAAAGTGAAAGAGGAGAGTGAAAAAGTTGGCTTAAAGCTCAACATTCAGCAAACTAAGATCATGGCATCCAGTTAAATCACTTCATGGCAAATAGATGGAGTAACAGTGGAAACAGTGGCAGACTTTAATTTTGGGGCTCCAGAATCACTGCAGATGGTAACACCAGCCATGAAATTAAGACACTTACTCCTTGGAAGGAAAGTTATGACCAACCTAGACAGCATATTCAAAAGCAGAGACATGACTTTGCCAGCAAAAGTCCGTCTAGTTAAGGCTATGGGTTTTCCAGTAGTCATGTATGGATGTGAGAGTTGGACTGTGAAGAAAGCTGAGCACCGAAGAATTGGTGCTTTTTTTTTTTTCACTTTTTTAAAATTATAAATTTATTTATTTTAATTGGAGGTTAATTACTTTATAATATTGTATTGGTTTTGCCATACATCAACATGAATCCACCACAGGTATACACATGTTCCCAGCAATCCCACTGCTGGGCATACACACCGAGGAAACTAGAATTGAAAGAGTCACATGTACCTCAATGTTCATCACAGAATTGATGCTTTTGAAATGTGATATTGGAGAAGACTCTTGAGAGTCCCTTGGACTGCAAGGAGATCCAACCAGTCCATCCTAAAGGAAATCAGTCCTGAATATTCATTGGAAGGACTGATGTTAAAGCTGAAACTTCATTACTTTGGCCACCTGATGCGAAGAGCTGACTCATTTGAAAAGACCCTGGTGGGGCAGGTGGAGAAGGGGACGACAGAGGATGAGATGGTTGGATGACATCACCAACTCAATGGACGTGAGTTTGAGTGAACTCCAGGAGTTGGTGATAGATAGGGAGGCCTGACATGTTGCAGTCCGTGAGGTCGCAAAGGGTCGGACATGGCTGAGCAACTGAACTGAACTGAATTACTAATGAGGCTGACCATCTTTTAAAATATTTAACGGCAAAAGCTGTTAATTCTTTTGTGAAATCTCTGTTTTTACTTTTGTCCACTTTTGTTGTTCATGTCATTAATAATGATTTATAGGATATATATATATATATATATATATATATATATATATATATATTTCTTTTTATCCCTTTAAGGTGCAATATGTTGTGATTGTTTAAATTTAACAAGTTATATTTAATTTTACCATTTGTGACCATGTATATGGGCCTCAAACCCATTTTGCTAATTGGAATAAGTCAGAGAAAAACAAATAGCATATGATCTCACTTTTATGGGGAAAAAAAAAAAGCTCATAGGTACAGAGAACAGCTTGGTGGCTGCAATAGGCAGGGTGCGGAGAGTAGTCAAAAAGTTATTTTTAAATAAAATAATATGTAATTTTTGTTCTAGCCTAGTAAATTGCCTATTTATTAGTATTTTCTGAACATTTAAATTGAAACATTTACTCTGCTTTAAGGTGCAACAACTTATATTTGGATTTTGCTTTTGATCCAGTCCTAGGGTCTTTGATTTAATATAGTAGTTTAGTTGTTTACATTTATTTTGTAAATTTTATGTACAGAAAAAAAAAGACTATTTTTTTTTTGTAAGCAAATAATAAAAAAAACTTGTTTTTAACTGAGTTTTTAAGCTTTCTTGGTATTTCTTTCATTTTTAGTCTACATAAATTTTTCACTTGGTGATTTAGAAGACATTTTGAATTCTAACTTTTCAGTAACAAACTGGAATTCATATTTCTTCTAAATATTCATTAAATAATTTCACAATAAACACTGATTAACTTAACTAAAAAATTTAGCCCACTTTTTTTTTTCTCACAGAATCACTGAGGAGTCTCATAACAATGATCTTGAATCATTAATGTAAAACTGAATTATGTTAATACAATTTTAACTGCTTAAGGAGGTAAAACTTTTCATTAGATAAAAAATATTATCAGAAAAATTAAAATAAAAGGCAAAATATTGTGGTTGAGTCACCTTTGTATAATACTTCATTCTGGGATAATTATGAAAAAATTACTATGCTAATAAACTCGTATCCATATATAAATTGGTGTTTGCTTAGCAAAACAAATATCTGAAGTCTTTGCAAGTTTCCATTAGTACCAGTAGTGAATTCTGTGAAATCTTTTGTAAACTACAGATAATTTTTGTTTAGTTTTGGAGTTCTGGGCTTGAGCAAAGCTCTCAAGTGTGATAATGTGGCCTTCTAGGATAAATGTTAAGCTTGGCTGAGACACTCCATGAAGACTGAATTTGTCATTTGACCTCTTGGTGACTCTGTGGCCTCATTTATAAACTGGAGTTTATATTGAAACACTGCTGAGGATATAATGATGTAATTGGCTTCAGAGCTCTCCAGAGCACCCTTCAGGGAGAGTATGAAAGATGCTTGGGTGCCTGAACCAAACTATTAGAAAAATAACAGTGACAAGGAAATCTTTCAAATCTGAAGAATTAAAAATAGCTGATAGAATCTAGCAACTATCAGAATGGGAACTTGAGGTACAAGGTCTGACAATGGCCAGCCTGTTTCTTCAGGATAGCATTAGTTCTATGGTTTTCTATGAATGTTTACTGCATGTCTTTGCATCAATATTCTCTGCCCTCAAATTTAAGCATAAAATGAAACTTTGAGTTTATTGGCAACTAACTTGGACATTGTCATGCAAACAACTTTTAGCTAACCTAATGGAAAGATTTTACCATAAGTTAGTTTGGGAAGCAAAATGGGTATGATATCTTGCAACTGCTTTAGTCAGTATCTTAGTAATTACATTATTCACTATTTGTTTTACAAATATAAATATATCTATAAAAAGCAGGGTGAATGTGCACCCTTCAAACTGATTTGTTGAAAGTACTGGATTGCCTGGGTCTTTTAGTCAGATTTCATATGCCTGAAACATTGGTATATGCAAAGAAGAAAACATTGCCAGAGACATTAACACAGTTTAAATTCTGTTTTGTACAAGAGCTGAAAAAAAGCTAGAAGACAGACCTAGGATGGCTCTAGGCTGTTTTGATCCTATCTAAAAATGCTACCTTTCAACCGAATTGGTTTTCCTATTAACCATTTTCTGAGTCTGTTTAAAATTTTCAAGGAGCCGTTAAAATTCAAAAATTTGAGGTACTTTGTGAGAGCAGCCTTTTGAGAGCATGAAAGATCTATGATTGCTTTCTCCTTGGGTTTAGAAACTAACAGAATGCTTTGGAGTCAGCACCGACAAAGAATGGAGCCTGACTTGGAATTTAGTGAAAAGGGTGTTTAGAAAGTGAATAAAACTGTAATTTAAAAGCTGCACAAAATTAGTTGGCATGACTGTTTCCATTAAATGTCTCCAGCGTCTTGGCGGTCAGGCAATCTCCTCTAGCTTCCTGCAGTTTTAAGTAAGATTCATGTCATTCTTGACAAGTCTTGTTACAAAACCAAAACATAAACCCAATTGCTTTGTAAAAGTTAAATAACAAGAATACAAAACAAAACCCCTGAGATAGCAGTCTTGAGAACAGTCATTTTTAAAATATACTTTTTCATGTAAAAACAAAGAAAAAAACATGCTAGGAATTAGTGAACTACAAAATGCTGCAAGTAAGACCAAGAGAGAAGGAGAAACAGGCAAAGAGATACTTGTCCTCTGTTGGAGATAGTGCTAAATCCTTCCTAGAGGGATCATTGATAATTTCCTCTAGTTGGAGTACCTGGTGCTTTGGAATAGGAGCCCAAAAGCTAATCCTCACCCCTAAGTATTAGCAATTCAGCCCAAGTGCCCATGTACTTAGGGATTTCTGTTACAGTGTTATGGATTTCCCATTTCTTTTACTGTGTGGTAACAGAGAGAGGATAGGGAGACCTGCTTTATGTTCAGTACTTTTTGCCTGAATTCTAGGGTTCACTGATTAAGCTGCCCATCAGACAAACATTCATCCTAATTTCTTCTAAACTAATGTTACAGGTATTGGGAGAGTAATTTAAAAAAGAAAAGGTATAATCCTTGCCCTTAATGATCTAATAGTCTAATAGGGAGAAGTACATAAAACATTCCAAAGAAGCAAGCTAAGCTAGTGTATTGTTATGTGTTCACCACTGTTGGGTTTCAGAAGAAAAGCTCAGTTTGATTTGGTCTCACATGGTCGAGTGTGTTTAGGTGTATGGGAGTAGGTTCGTTTGAGGGTCTAGCTGGATATTTGTTTGATATGGTCACACCTTCTCCAGGGGTCCTAGCATATTTTCTGCCTTGGGTGAGGATTTACATTGAGGAAAGGGCATTTGGCATTATACATCATTTCAAATGGGGTTGAGCAGGACTGAGTTGAATACAGCCTGGACAGAGTCCCATGACTTGGATGTCACTTAAAGGGAACACGTGTACATCCGTGGTGGATTCATGTTGATGTATGGCAAAACCAATACAATATTGTAAAGTAATTAGCCTGCAATTAAAATAAAGAAATTTAAATTTTAAAAAAGTGATCAACAAGAGATTCACTGGCTGTTCTTAGGATGAAATCTCCTTTGGACCACAATGAGAAGGACTAATGTTGAAGCTCCAGCAGTGCACAGCCACCACTGCAATCTGATCACATGGACTACAGCCTTGTCTAACTCAACGAAACTATGAGCCATGGCGTGTAGGGCCACCCAAGATGGATGGGTCATGGTGGAGAGTTCTGAAAAAATGTGGTTCACCGGAGAAGGGAATGGCAAACCACTTCAGCATTATTGCCTTGAAAACCGCATGAAAGGTATGAAGAGGGAAAATATAGGACACGGAAAGGTGAACTCCCCAGGTTGGTAGGTGCCCAATATGCTACTGGAGAAGAATGGAGAAATAGCTCCAGAAAGAATGAAGAGACACAGCCAAGGCAAAAACAACACCCAGTTGTGGATGTGACTGGTGATGGAAGTAAAGTCCAATGCTATAAAGAGCAATATTGAAGAGCAACCTGGAATATTAATTAGGTTCATGAATCAAGGCATGTTGGAAGTGGTCAAACAGGAGATGGCAAGAGTGAGCATCCAAATTTTAGGAATCCGCAAACTAAATGGATTGGATGGGTGAATTTAACTCAGATGACCATTATATCTACTACTGTGGACAAGAATCCCTTAGAAGAAATGGAGTAGCCATCACAGTCAACAAAAGAATCTGAAATACCGTACTTGGATGCAATCTCAAAATGACAGAATGATCTCTGTTTGTTTCCAAGGAAAACCATTCAGTATTACAGTAATCCAAGTCTGTGCCCTGACAAGTAATGCTGAAGAAGCTGAAGTTGAATGGTTCTATGAAGACCTACAAGACCTTCTAAAAATACACCCCCAAAAGATGTAATTTTCATTATAGGGGACTGGAATACAAAACTAGGAAGTCAAGAAACACCTTGAGTAACAGGGAAATTTGGCCTTGGAGTACAGAATGAAGCAGGGCAAAGGCTAATAGATTTTGCCAAGAGAATGCACTGGTCATAGCAAACACCCTCTCCAACAACACAAGAGAAGACTGTACACATGGACATCACCAGATTGTTAATACTGAAATCAGATTGATTATATTCTTTGCAGCCAAAGATGAAGAAGCTCTATACACTCAGCAAAAACAAGACCAGGAGTTGCCTGTGGCTCAGATCTTGAGCTGCTTATTGCCAAATTCAGACTGAAATTGAAGAAAGTAGGGAAAACCACTAGATGATTCAAGTATGATGTGAATCAAATCCTTTATGATTATACAGTGGAAGTGAGAAATAGATTAAACGGATTGGATCTGATAGAGTGCCTGAAGAACTATGGATAGAGTTTCATGACATAGTACAAGAGGCAGGGATCAAGACCATCCCCGAGAAAAAGAAATGCAAAAAGGCAAAATAGTTGTCTGAAGAGGCCTTAAAAATAGCTGTGAAAAGAAGAGAAGCAAAATGCAGAGGAGTTAAAGGAAAGATTTACCATTTGAATGCAGATTTCTGAAGAATAGCAAGGAGGTATAAGAAAGCCCTCCTCAGTGATCAAGGCAAAGAAATAGAGGACAGCAACAGAATGGGAAAGACTAAAGATCTCTTCAGGAAAATTAGAGATACCAAGAGAACATTTCATGCAAAGATGGCCACAATCAAGGACAGAAATGGTATGGACCTAACAGAAGTAGAAGATATTAAGAAGAGATGGCAATAAAACGCCAAACTATACAAAAAGATCTTCGTGACCCAGATAATCAAGATGGTGTGATCACTCACCTAGAGCCAGATATCCTGGAATGTGAAGCCAAGTGGTCCTTAGGAAGCATCACTGCAAACAAGGCTAGTGGAGGTGATGGAATTCCAGTTGAGCTATTTCAAATCCTCAAAGATGATGCTGTGAAAGTGCTGCACTCAATATGCCAGCAAATTTGGAAAACTCAGCAGTGGCCATAGGACTGGAAAAGGTCAGTTTTCATTCTAACCCCAAAGAAAGGCAAAGAAACTACCACACAGTTGCATTCATCTCACACACTAGCAAAGTAATACCCCAAGTTCTCCAAGCCAGACTTCAACAGTACATGAACCGTGAACTTCCAGATGTTCAAGTTGGATTAAGAAAAGGCAGAGGAACCAGAGATCAAATTGCCAACATCCGTTGGATCATCAAGAAAGCAAGAGAGTTCCAGAAAAACATCTACTTCTGCTTTATTGACTATTCCAAAGCCTTTGACTGTGTGGATCACGACAAAGTACGGAAAATTCTTTAAAATATGGGAATATCAGACCACCTGATCTGCCTTTTGAGAAATCTGCATGCAGGTCAAGAAGCAACAGTTAGAACTAGACATGGAGCAACAGACTGGTTTCAAATAGGCTGTATATTGTCACCCTACTTATTTAACTTATATGCAGAGTACATTATGGGAAATGTTTTGCTGGATGAAGCATAAGTTGGAATCAAGATTTCTGGGAAAATATCAATAACTTCATATATGCAGATGACACCACCCTTATGGCAGAAAGTGAAAAACTAAAGAGCCTCTTGATGAAAGAAGAGAGTGAAAAATCTGGCTTAAAACTCAACATTCAGAAAACTAAGAAAATTGCATCTGCTCCCATCATTTCATGGCAAATAGTTGGGGAAACAATAGAAACAGTGACAGACTTCATTTTGGGGGACTCCAACATCTTTGCAGATTGTGATTTCAGCCATGAAAGTAAAAGATGCTTGCTTGGAAGAAAAGTTATGACCAACCTAGACAACATGTTAAAAAGCAGAGACATTACTCTGCCAACAATGGTTCGTCTAGTCAAAGCTATGGTTTTTCCAGTAGTCATGTATGGATGTGTGAGAGTGGGTCTATAAAGAAAGCTGAGCACTGTAGAATTGATGCTCTTGACCTCTGGTGTTGGAGAAGACTTTTGAGAGTCCCTTGTACTGCAAGGAGATCCAACCAATCAATCCTCAAGGAAATCAGTCCTGAATATTCATCGGAAGGACTGATGGTGAAGCTGAAACTCCAATACTTTGGCCACCTGATGCGAAGAACTGACCCATTTGAAAAGACACTAATGCTGGGAAAGATTGAAGGTGGGAGGAGAAGGGGACAAGAGGATGAGGTAGTTGAATGGCATCACTGACTCAATGGACATGAGTTTGAGTAAACTCTGGGAGTTTGTGATGGACAGGGAGGCCTGGCATGGGGTTGCAAAGAGTCAGATATGACTGAGAAACTGAACTGAACTGATTCACTGAGGGCCCTCTCACATGGAGATTGGACCTCCAAGTGCTACTCTGGCTCCGTGGTAGTATTGATAGAGATTTTGTTAAGAGGTAGCTGACTCTGAGAAGATTTTGTTCTTGGCCACTTGATCTTTCCACGTGGGATCCTCTAGTTTCAGGACTTCTACCCCTCTCGCTGCCGTATTCTTCCTCTTCAACCAGACGTTGACACATTTATCTAGTTTCCAAGGGAAATGGAAAACACCCTTGGTGATCAACAATATTAAATATTATTTTTTTTTATTATTGTTTCACAACTGAACTTGAAAACAAAAGCCAAGAATCTGACCTTTTTATTCCCTGGCCTCCTAAATAAATTTTGTACTGAAACAATGGAATGATTGCTAATGTTAAAGCAGGGAGTGTCATGGTATAGTAGGGATTAAGGGTAAAATACATTGATTGATGGATAAATATATTATCCTACTGGGGTATGTTGAAGTATTTCTTCTATTATGTGATTAAGGAATTGGGCATTTCCCATAAAGAATGAAGAAACAGCTATTGCGAGTTAAAAAAAAAAAAAAAATCAGTGAGAAATCAGAAGGTCCAGATTCTTGTTTCAGTGTACTGATCATATGACCTGTGGTAAAGAATTTAATGTCTATGAACTCTAGAATCTCTCCCTTAAAAAATGATGTGTAATAATATACATCTGTCTACTACCTGGGAGGTGGTACTGTATTGTAGTTAATAAGAATTTAAATTCAGTCTCTCTAGTTTTTTATTTGTTCTCTACCACTTATCTGTGAAATTTGCCAACTGAATCAGTCTTCCTAAGCTCCTGTTTCCTCAAGGAAGTTGTGCTTAGGACTGAATGATATCATATATATGATACATGTCAGAGAATATGTCAGGACCCCTAGAGATGGGGTGACCATACAGAAGAGATACCCAGCGAAAACCCCAACCATCGCCATCCCCACACATGGAAACACACTAGATCTTGTCAATCTGGAATCAATCTGAGCTTTTCTCCTAAAACCCACCAGTGGTGAAACATAACCAATACACTAGCTTAGCTTGGTTCTTTGGAATGTTTTATGTGCACTCCTCCCTATTAGACTATTGATGGTTAAAGGTGAAGGACTATATATGTATATAGTGTATGATCTTTTTAATGTGCTGTTAAATTCAGTTTGCTAGTATTTTATTGAGAATTTCTGTGTCTGTGTCCATCAGGGATATGGGAGTTTTTTGTAGTTTTTAATTTTCTTCCCTTGTGGTGTCTTCTCTGACTTTGCTATCAGGATAATGCTGGTCTAGTTTTGGAAAATCCCCTCCTCTTCAGTTCTTTGAAAGAGTTTGAGAAGGATTGGAGTAATTCTTCTTTAAATGTTTGGTAAAATTAGCCAGTGAAACCATCTGGTCCTGGATTTTGTTTGTTTGTTGGGAAGTTTTTGATTACAGAATCAATATCCTATTTGTTATTGGTTTATGCAGATTTTCTGTTTCTTCATAAGTCAGTCTTGGTAGATTTTCTGTTTCTAGGAATTTATCTATTTCTTCTATGTTGTCTAATTCATAATAGGCTCTTATTGAGGATGAATGAATAATATACACACACACACGCGTATATATAGACATACAGCCATAAAAAAAGAAATCGTCATTTGCGACAGCATAAATGAACCTTTAGGGCATTATACTAAGTGAAATAAGTCAGAGAGAGAAGATAAATGTTGGATGAGTTCATTACATGCGGAATCTAAGTCCAAACTCATAGAAACAAGAACATATTGATGTTTTCGAAGGTCCGTCTAGTCAAGGCTATGGTTTTTCCAGTAGTCATGTATGGATGTGAGAGTTGGACTGTGAGGAAAGCTGAGCGCCAAAGAATTGATGCTTTTGAACTGTGGTGTTGGAGAAGACTCTTGAGAGTCCCATGGACTGCAAGGAGGTCCAACTAGTCTATTCTAAAGGAGATCAGTCCTGGGTGTTCTTTGGAATGCTAAAGCTGAAGCTCCAGTACTTTGGCCACCTCATGTGAAGAGTTGACTCATTGGAAAAGACTCTGATGCTGGGAGGGATTGGAGGCAGGAGAAAAGGGGGATGACAGAGGGTGAGATGGCTGGATGGCATCACTGACTCAATGGATGTGAGTTTGAGTGAACTCTGGAAGTTGGTGATGCACAGGGAGGCCTGGCGTGCTGCAGTTCATGGTGTCGCAAAGAGTCGGACATGACTGAGCGACTGAACTGAACTGAACTGAAGGGCAGGAGTGAGGGTGGGGTAACTTCTAATTAATTATAAGATGAAGACATTCTGGAGATACAATATATAGCTTGGTGTCTGTTGTTAACAGTACTGCATTATATATTTAAAAGTTGCTGAAAGAGTATATATATATTTTTTTCATATTTTATTTTATTTTACTTTACAATACTGTATTGGTTTTGCCATACATCAACATGAATCTGCCATGGGTGTGCACATGTTCCCAATCCTGAACCCTCCTCCCACCTCCCTCCCCATACCATCTCTCTGGGTCATCCCAGTGCACCAGCCCCAAGCCTCCAACAAATGCTAAAGGTTATTCTCTAGACAGGAAACACAAAAAGGGTGTATAAACCTGAACGCAAAATAATAAAGTAAATGAAACAGTATATTTTTAAAATGCTCCCCAAACTTGTGAAACAAAAGATTTAATTATATGAAGTGATGGTTGTGTTTAATGAACCTTGTTGTAATCATGCTGCAATATATACATATGTGAAATCATTACCTTGTAGATCTTATATTCACAATTTCATGTGTCAATCATATCTCAGTAAAGCTGGAAGAATAAAAGTACCTTCCCCTCTGCAATTGTACTGTCAGCCATTACTTCCCAGGGTTGTCTTTTTTTACTCTCCAATTGTCCAATGCACTCTTTTTAGCTTGCCATTTCAAATAATATATTTTAGAAAATCAGATCACTGACTTGTTTTAGAATTTTGTAATAAGAAAAAATAAGAATCTTTGTGTGGAAATAGAGATCAAGGACAACTTTTTAAATTTAGAGGGTTTTTTTTTTGTTTGTTTGTTTTTTTGCTGTTCGGTTATTTCTTTTAAGAAGCTGCACTGCTTTCTTTGGTTTTCTCATATGTGTATCCCAGATTGTGACTTAATCATTATAACAAGATGTTAAAATGGAACTCTATATATCGTGGTTTTAGTTATATCACCAAGAACATAGTTAGCAGGGACTTTAATATTACAAAGTAAGGGGCTAGGTTACATTTGGTAAAATCAGGATTTGTACATGTTCTCTTTTAAGCTGAGATTGAAGAGACTAAAAGAGAAGTTACAGTCTCAAGAGAGAATTTTCTTTAGTGGAAGTTGTTAGGGAGGGGAGAGAATTGCTTAATCTTTCCTGTAGATCGGTTAGAGTTGTTTAGATAACAGTTCCATAGAGCTTGGGGGACACAGTGAGTTACTGCCACTGGAAAAAGGTAAAGGGCCAGAAGGTGTCTGAACCAGGCTGTACAGATAAAGTAGAAAATTGCAGTTAAGAAGTCACTACGTTGGATCAAAAAATATGTTTCAGGTGGGTATGATGAGATGGTCCTAAATCTTGCACAAAATGTCTAACTAGAGAGGTGAGGAGGCCTCAACCAACATAGCCTGATGGTATATTAATGGCTACTCAAGGACTGAGGCAGGAATCCTAAGCAATTTTCTGTAAAAGCTTCATTCATCTTCATCAGAGAAATTCAGTTCAGGGAGTGTTGGTTATTTTCATATTGCTGCTGAAACAAATCACCACAAATTTAGTGGCTTAAAAGAATGCAGATTTATTCTCTTCCAGTTCTAGAGGTCAAAAGTCTGAAGTCCAAGTGAGGTCAAGCTGCATTCCTCCTGGAGCCTTTTAGGGAATAATCTGTTTCTTTGCCTTTTCTCTCTCCTAGAAGCCACCTGTGTTCCTTATCTGTGGCTTCTTCCTCTGTCTCCAAAGCCAATGACTGAGAATCCTCAGATCCTTCTCTCTGTAGCTTTTCTTCCATCATCACTTCACCTTCCATGTCTTGGACTGTACTGACTCCTCTGCTTAGAAGGACCCTTATGATTGACATTAAACCCAACCAGACAATACAGGATAATCTCTCCTCTTGAGATCCTTAATTAATCACTTTTTAACGTCCTTTTGCCATGTTCTCTGGGGAAGGGAAAGGCTACCCACTCCAGTATTCTGGTCCGGAGAATTCCATAGACTGTATAGTCCATGGGGTCGCAAAGAGTCAGACTCGACTGAGTGCCTTTCACTTTGCCATGTTAGGTAGCATATCCACAGGTTCTAGGGATTAGGACATGGATATCTTTGGGAGGCTCGTCTTCTTTCTACTACACCAGTGAAGGAAGGTAGCCTAGGAACCCACTGAAGTATCAAGAAAGGAAGAATCAACTTTAAACAAGGCTGGGCTAAGAGAAGCCTGGCAGTAGCTCGAAGAGTAAAAATCAAGAATTTTTATTGTTTCTTGCTGCTCCTTACATCTTTTTCCATGACCCTAAAGATAAGAAACTTCTCTTGGCAAGCTAGGGAGGAGAGGAGAAGTACAGTCTGGGAAAATAGGAAAGAAGTGAGTTATTTCCTTTTTCTCTTCTGTTAAATAAGCAGTGCCAATGGAGAAGATGGCAGAATTAAGGTGTTTCCATACTGAACTTTTGAAGGTTATATTTGATCAAGGTTGGTTGTATGGTTGTATATATAGTATATAGCAATGATAGTTATATACAATAATCCTGATTTTGTCTTATACCCATAAAAACCTAACAACCAAAAGATGAAAAAGGTTAACTTGTGCTTGGACTGTTAAAAGGCATTATCCTGAACCAGCATTGTAAATTTTAATTCCTGAATTTTTGAAGTCTAAGAAAAGCTTTAAAGGCAAGCAAAGACAAAAAAAAAAAAGTGAATCTGGACACTTTGTAGATAAGTAATTGTTGACAGTTTCAGTACAAGCAAAAATAAAAACAATTGAAGTGGCAAGACTTGGAACCACTGATAGCCGTATAAAATGACAGTGAAGCCCAGAAATTGCCACTGGGGAAAAGTAAAGAAAATGTATTAATAAAAGCAGAATTATAGTTTGGGTATATTTAATGAAAGGGCACACTTAAACATCCTCCTGGTATTCAGGTCACACAGCGACGGCATGTCCGTAAAATAGCATACCTCTTCTGACTAGTCCACGAAGGACTACTTCTCTCTCAATACCTCAGTTACCTCTGAAGTCTTTGTTGATCTACAACACAATACTACGCTAATGTTCATTACGTCTTGACCGCATAAAAAAGAAAGGTTTCTCTTTTCAAAGTACACCATTTTCTACGGCAGGAACATGAACAACACATTTTACAAAGATTAATATAATTTTTTTTTTTTCAAATAGAAAAGCTGTTTCACCGTAGTAATTACCAAACTCCAACATATCTAGTGGGGAAAACCACTAGACCATTCAGGTGTGATCTAAATCAAATCCCTTATGATTATACAGTTGAAGTGAGAAATAGATTTCAGGGACTAGATTTGATAGATAGAGTGCCTGATGAACTATGGACAGAAGTTCATGACATTGTACAGGAGACAGGGATCAGAACCATCCCCAAGAAAACTAAATGCAAAAAAGCAAAATGGCTGTCTGAGGAGGCCTTGCAAATAGCAGTGAAAAGAAGAGAAGCCAAAAAGCAAAGGAGAAAAGGAAAGGTAACCCCTTTTGAATGCAGAGTTGCAAAGAATAGCAAGGAGAATAAGAAAGCCTTCCTCAGCGATTAATGCAAAGAAATAGAGGGAAAAAATAGAATGGGAAAGACTAGAGATCTCTTCTAGAAAATTGCAGATACCAAGGGATCATTTCATGCAAATATGGGTTCAATAAAGGACAGAAATGGTATGGACCTAACAGAAGCAGAAGCTATTAAGAAGAGATGGCAAGAATACACAGAAGAACTATTAAAAAAAAAGATCTTCAAAAGCCAGATAATCATGATGATGTGATCACTCACCTAGAGCCAGACTTCCTGGAATGTGAAGTCAACTGGGCCTTAGGAAGCATCACTATGAACAAAGCTAGGGGAGGTGATGGAATTCCAGTGGAGCTATTTCAAATCCTGAAAGATGATGCTGTGAAAGTGCTGCACTCAATATGCCAGCAAATTTGGAAAACTCAGCAGTGGCCACAGGACTGGAAAAGGTCAGTTTTCATTCCAATCCCAAAGAAAGGCAATGCCAAAGAATGCTCAAACTACTGCACAATTGTATTCATCTCACATGCTAGTAAAGTAATGTTCAAAATTCTTCAAGCCAGGCTTCAGCAATGCATGAACCGTGAACTTCCAGATGTTCAGGCTGGTTTTAGGAAAGGCAGAGGAACCAGAGATCAAATTGCCAACATCTCTGGATCATTGAAAAAGCAAGAGAGTTCCAGAAAAGGATCTATTTCTGCTTTATTGACTATGCTAAAGCCTTTGACTGTGTGGATCACAATAAACTGTGGAAAATTCTTCAAGAGATGGGAATACCAGACCACCTAACGTGCCTCTTGAGAAATCTGTATTCAGGTCAGGAAGCAACAGTTAGAACTGGACGTGGAACAACAGACTGGTTCCAAATAGGAAGAGAAGTACGTCTGGGCTGTATATTGTCACCCTGCTGATTTAACTTCTATGCAGAGTACATCATGCGAAATGCTGAGCTGGAAGAAGCACAAGCTGGAATCAAGATTTCTGGGAGAAATATCAATAACCTCAGATATGCAGATGACACCACCCTTATGGCAGAAAGTGAAGAAGAACTAAAGAGCCTCTTGATGAAAGTGAAAGAGGAGAGTGAAAAAGTTGGCTTAAAGCTCAACATTCAGAAAACAAAGATCATGGCATCTGGTCCCATCACTTCATGGCAAATAGATGGGGAACCAGTGGAAACAGTGGCTGATTTTATTTTAGGGTGCTCCAAAATCATTGCAGATGGTGATTGCCGCCATGAAATTAAGACACTTACTCCTTGGAAGGAAAGTTATGACCAACCTAGCTGCCAAGTCACTTCAGTCGTGTCCAACTCTGTGCAGCCCCATAGACGGCATCCCACCAGGCTCCCCCGTCCCTGGGATTCTCCAGGCAAGAACACTGGAGTGGGTTTTCCATTTCCTTCTCCAGTGCATGAAAGTGAAAAGTGAAAGTGAAGTCGCTCAGTCATGTCCGACTCTTAGCAACCCCATGGACTGCAGCCTACCAGGCTTCTCTGTCCATGGGATTTTCCAGGCAAGAGTACTGGAGTGGGGTGCCATTGCCTTCTCCTATTACCAACCTAGACAGCATATTAAAAAGCAGAGACATTACTTTGCCAATAAAGGTCCGTCTCGTCAAGGCTATGGTTTTTCCAGTAGTCATGTATGGATGTGAGAGTTGGAATATAAACAAAGCTAAATGAAGAAGAATTGATTATTTTGAACTGTGGTGTTGGAGAAGACTCTTGAGAGTCCCTTGGACTGTAGTCCATCCTAAAGGAGATCAGTCCTGGATGTTCATTGGAAGGACTGATGTTGAAGTTGAAACTCCAATACTTTGGCCACCTGATGCAAAGAGCTGACTCATTTGAAAAGACCCTGATGCTGGAAAGGATTGAGGGCAGGAAGAGAAAGGGACGACAGAGGATGAGATGGCTGGATGGCATCACTGACTCAATTGACATGAGTTTGGCTGAACTCTGGGAGTTGGTGATGGACAGGGAGGCCTGGCATGCTGTGGTTCATGGGGTCGCAAAGAGCTGGACATGAGTGAGCGACTGAACTGAACTGAACTGAGTATGTCTCCCAATGATCCTACTGTCCTAGTATTCTTGCCCTCCCTCATTATATCAGGGCTTGCTCTGAGTGACCAGTAGAATACAATGCAAGTGGTGATGCGTGATTTTTGGAGTCTAAAAGGCCTTGCAGATTCTGCCTTCTTCTTTTGGATCACTTACTTTCGAAGCTAGCCACTGTGCTGTGAGATTATCCAAGTAGCCCTGTAGAGAGGCTCATGTGGAGAGGAGCTATGGTCCCAGTCAATGGCCAACACCAATTTTCCAGGCCCCTGAACAAGCCATATGGATCCTCCAAGCTGTCTGATAACTGCAGTCCCACTCAATATCTAGCTGTAAGTCTCATTCTAGACTCAGACACAACCACTAATTAAGCCATGACTTAATTCATGATCCACAGGACTGTGAGAGATTATAAATTGATGTTGTTACTTTGAATCACTGTATTTTAATGGTGCTCTCTTACATAGCAATAAATAATGAATATATTCACCCTTAAAAAGTAAAATATCAATCATCTGTGCACCTAAGAGATACTGTACAATTTGTCCTTCAAATATCAGTATTTCAAGTGTCTAAGCTGGTAATGTAATTATGTTTCTTTTTTTTTTAATGATTTAATTGCATGGCTTAATCTATTCTATTAAAACCTAGAATGGTAGCTAGTGGAAGAAAAATATCCACAAGCCCTCAGACTATTACCAGTGGCCACCGAACTGTTTGACATATCACTGATCATTTCTGATCAATTTAAATAAGTGCCCTATTTCAGCAGAAAAATATTTAAATGTCTAGAAAAGAAAGGCTGCATTAAAAAAGATATTTGGATTCATCCAAAGAAGATAGTGAGGTACACACATGTACATTATAATATAAATATACACATATATACATGTGTCTGTATGTGATATGTTATTATATCTTGATTTAACTCTGTAGCCTCTCCTCACAATGGTTTGAACTACATGTGATATAGGATGAGAAGAAAAGAAAAACCAGTAGTTCGGTTAAATACAATTCAGAGCAAATAATTCATCATTATTATAGCAATTAGTCTTTAATTTTTTTCTGTCCCTCTAAGCAGGAACACAAATCAGTTCATTTTGAGAGTGGAGCAACCTGATTTCTCATATTCGATCCTTCCTTTTGTTATTAAAAAAGTAAACTACATAGGCTCCTTCCACCTCTCTCCCCGTTTATAAAGCAGATTTTACATTCTCCCTCTGTGCTTCATCCCTCCTAAAATTTTGATGCCAGACCAAGAGATCCACAGCAGTGGGTGGTCCAAAGCGGCTGCACATCCGTTCTCTAAAATGTGCAGACTGCTTCATGGCGGTTCACAAACCATTTCCCCGGGCTCAGTTAATACATGGGCCAGTCATTCATGTTCAGCACGTCTACCATGACCTTAAACAATCGGTATGTTTAAAATAGATAACCAAGGGCCTACTGTGCAGCACAGGGAACTTCTACCTAATAATACTCTGTAATAACTTGAATGGGAAAAGAATTAGAAAAAAAGTAGATACATGTTACGTATGGCTGAGTTGCTTTGCTATGTACTTGACTAACATGGCAATGTAGAATGAAAATATTTTTATTATCCTTCAATTAAAAACAAATACAGTATTGTAAAGTGAAATAAAGTAAAAATAAAAATTAAAAAAGTAAAAAGAGAGCTAAAGATGGTAATAAACAGTCATGGAACATTAAAAAAAAAAACAAGTAAAGTGGAAAACTTTTTAAAGTTTTTAAATGGAAAAGAAAACAATTACCTGAGACTCATAAAATACTTGTTTGAAATGAAAATATAAATTTTAAACAATTACATTATTGAATTTTTATAATATATAAGTACATATCAAAGTATTGCGAGGCTGCAACGTATTTACCTTATGGTTCATGCCTTCTAGGGGCTCACATTCTAATAGCTGACAGTACATAAAGATGTAAGACAAGTTAAATAACATAAATTTTATTTCAGCATTTAGCAACCATTAAATATCATGCATGGTTATTTTAAAATGAAATGAGAAACGTAAAAAATCTGAGTGGCAGTTTACATCTTAAAATTAATTTTTCTTTCCTTTTTCATGTGACCTTTTCTTCAATGCAGTTTTAGAAAACTAGGTGAACACTTAAGTAAAATGTTATCTTAATTGTTTTCTTCCAGTAATTGACACTGTTTAATTTTACTATATTCAACTGACATTTTTGTTTGAAGAAAACTTCCTTTTTGATTACAGTGAATGATATCCTAGTTTTTTGTTGGTATTATTTATCAATGAACAATGATTGACAGTGTAGCTCAGCTTGGGTTCAGAAAATGACCCAGAGACCATTATGGGACTGTGGCAAGAGAAATGAGAGAAGGTAAAGAGCTTAGTAAGTTGAGTAGGTTTGGAAATACTTGGTCATAGACACATTCATTGGCAACTGAACTCACTTGCTTCGGATTGAAAATTACTCTAAACTCCTAAAGCTAAGCTCCCATTTTTCTTGTAACTCTGGCAATAACTGGCTGCTTGATTTAGAGTACATTTATTAACTATTTTGACATGTAAATATCTATAAAGTGGGTTAAGAATATCTACCTGGGACTTCTGTGGTGGCTCAGTGATAAAGAATCCACCTGCCAGTGCAGGTGATGCTGGTTCGATCCCTGGTCCTGGAAGATCCCACATGCCGAGGAGCTAAGCCTGTGAGCCACAACTATTGTCCCTGCAGCTACTGAGCCCAGGTTCTCTAAAGCCTGTGCTCCACAAGAGAAAACCACTACAATGAGAAGCCTGTGCACCACAATTAGAGAATAGCCCCACTCACCACAACTAGAAAAAAGCCTTTGCAGCAACAAGACCCAGCACAGCCAAAATAAATAAATAAGTTTTTAAAAATCCACCTAACAGTTTGAAAAAATTAAATATGCAACATATTTAAAGCAGAATTTTCTCAATATAGCTAAAAATGTTTGGAGGAATATCACCAAAAAAAAAAAATGAAGATAATCACTAATGATACTATCTCCTATTTTGAAAGAGTGGTTTGATTAAAGGTGGGCAGAGAGGGAGAGGGGGACAGAGCTGGACTGAAATCTACCACATCCCTGGCAGATGTAGTCTACTATAAGGATTTGGGGATTTTATAATTAAATGTATTAGCCTGCTGTGGAGATGAGACATTTACCTGCTGGCTTTACTTTTTCTAAGAATCTCTCTAAATTTGTTCTCACCTTTGTCTTGCAGCACGCATTATAAAAATGTATATACTTCTGAATAGGTTGCAAGTGAAACAGGCTCTGTTCATCAACCTGTACTTTCTCAAACTCTGTATTTGCAAGGTTCCCAGAGTAAGCATTTCAGTTCAAAGGCAGGCTCCAAAGAATTTCGGTTTGGCCAGGCTGAGGTGAGAAATCTACCTAATCTGGGGCTGGCCCTGGTGGTTCCTCTTCACATTGGAATTGGTTCTGTATGGATTCTGCTGTGTTTAATGGTATTATCCAAACTTTCTGAGGTTTTCCCCCAGCTTTGTTCAACTTTCAGCTATAACATATCTAAGAGCGTAAAAACTTCATACATTATATAAATCTGCAATTGAACATTTTTAAACTGCCAAGCCAAAGGGGAATTAAAAGTTTTGTTGTTGATCAGTCACTAAGTTGTATCTGACTCTTTGTGACCCCATGGACTTCAGCATGCCAGGCTTCCCTGTCCTTCACCATCTCCCAGAGTTTGCTTAAACTCATGTGCACTGAGTCGGTGATGCTATCCAGACATCTCATTCTCTGTCATCCTCTTCTACTGCCTTCAGTCTTTCCCAGCATCAGGGTTTTTTTCCAGTGAATCGGCTCTTCACATCAGATGGCCAAAGTATTGGAGCTTCGGCTTCAGAATCCGTCCTCTGAATGAATATTCAGAGTTTATTTCCCTTAAGATTGACTGGTTTGATAAGTATCTTCTCCAACACCACAGTTCAAAAGCATCAATTCTTTGGTACTCAGGCCTTCTTTATAGTCCAACTCTTAACACTCGTACATAACTACTGGAAAAACCATAGCTTTGATTATATGGACCTTTGTCTGCAAAGTGATATCTCTACTTTTTAATATGCTGTCTAGGTTTGTCATAGCTTTTCTTCCAAGGAGCAAGTGTCTTTTAATCTCATTGCTGTAGTCATTGTCCATAGTGATTTGGGAGCCCAAAAAGATAAAATCTGCCACTGTTTCCATTTTTTCCCCATCTATTTGCCGTAAGCGATGGAACTGGATGCCATGATCTTAGTTATTTGAATGTTGAGTTTTAAGCCAGCTTTTTCACTCTCCTCTTTCACTTTCATCAAGAGGCTATTTAGTTCTTGTTTGCTTTCTGCCATTAGGGTGGTATCATCTGCATATCTAAGGTTGTTAATATTTCTCTCAGCAATCTTGATTCCACCTTGTGCTTCATCCAGACTGGCATTTCACATGATGTACTCTGCATAGAAGTTAAATAACCAGGTGACAATATACAGCCTTGACATACTCCTTTCCCAGTTTTGAACCACTCTGTTTTTTCATGTCAGTTCTAACTGTTGCTTCTTGACCTGCATACAGGTTTCTCAGGAGTAAGTAAGGTGATCTGGTATTCTCATTTCTTTAAGAACTTTCCAATTGGTTGTGATCCATACAGTCCAAGGTTTTAGTGTAGTCAGTGAAGCAGAAGATGTTTTTCTGGAATTCCTTTGCTTTTTCTAAGATTCGACAAATACTGGCCATTTGATCTCTCATTCCTCTGTGTTTTGTAAATCCAGCTTGTACAACATCTGGTAGCACAGCTGGTAAAGAATCTGCAAGCAATGCAAGGGACCCTGGTGTGATTCGTGGATCAGGAAGATCTCCTAGAGAAGGGATAGGCTACGCACTCCAGTATTCTTGGGCTTCCCTGCTAGCTCAGATGGAAAATAATGTGCCTGTAGTGCGGGAGACCTGGGTCTGATCCCTGGGTGGGAAAGATCCTCTGGAGGAGGGCATGGCAACCCACTTCAGTATTCTTGCCTAGAGAATCCCATGGACGGAGGAGCCTGGTAGGCGATAGTCCGTGGGGTGGCAAAGAGTCAGACACTGTTGAGCAACTAAGCACACAGGCACACACATCTGGAAGTTCTCGATTCATGTTCTGTTGAAGCTTAGCTTGGAGAATTTTGAGCATTCCCTTGTTAGCATGTGAAATGAGCACAATTATGTCATAGTCTGAACATTCTTTGGCATTGCCCTCCTTTGAGATTGGAATGAAAACTGACCTTTTCCAGTCCTGTAACCACTCCTGAGTGTTCCAAATTTGCTGGCATATTGACTGCAGCACTTTCACAGCATCATCTTTTAGAATTTGAAATAGCTCAGCTGGAATTCCATTACCTCCTCTATAGTTGGTTGTAGTAATGCTTCCCCTAAAGGCCCACTTGACTTCACACTCCAGGCAAGAATACTGGAATGGGTTGCCATTTCCTTCTCCAGCAGATTTTCCCAGTTCAGGGATAGAACCTGCATTTCAGGGAGATTCTTTACCAGTGAGCCACCTGGGAAGCCCTTGCTTTTCTTCCACATGGGGTCAATTTTGTATGATAATAAATAACCTGTGCTTTTCAAATCACCTCTAGAAAATACACACACACACAGACACAATCTTTCTCAGCCATAAAAAAGAAATTCTGCCATTTCTATCAACATGGTGAACCTAAGGTATTATGCTTAGTGACATAATTCAGAGAAACCAAATACTCTGTTATCATTTATACACAAAATCTAAGAAGTAAAACAAATGAGTATAACAAAAAAGGAACAGACTCATAAGTACAAAGAATTAGTGATTACCAGTATGGAGTGGAATGGGGGAGGGGCAAAATAGAAGTATGAGATTAAGTGACACAGACTGCTAACCATAAAATAAATGAGCACCAAAGATATATTGTGCAGCCCAGGGAAATATAGGCATTATTTTGTAATAACTTTAAATGGGATATTATCTATAAAAATATTGAATCTCTATGCTGTACACCTGAAACTAATATTGTATATCTTTAGTTTAATAAAATATATAGTTAAATTTATACATATATTTATACCTATATTAATATATATCAATATTTATTAATGTAATAGAACGTTATAAATGTTATTAATTATTTATTGGCAATTTATATGTACTTAAATATTTAAATTAATTCCAAGTGGGCATTAATATAGCAACTTGCCATATTTAAATAATTAAATTCAGAATTCAAAACCTCAGGCACCTGGCTCAGTGGTAAAGAATCCGCCTGCCAGTGCAAGCAGCACAGGAGACTCGGGCTTGATCCCTGGTCAGGAAGATCCACTGGAGAAGGAAATAGCAACCCACTCCAGTATGCGTGCCTGGTAAATCTCATGGGCAGAGGAGCCTGATGGGCTATACAGTCCATGGGGCTGCAAAGAGTCAGACTTGACTAAGTGTGCACACACACAGATTGCACTAATCTCACTTCAAATTCTCAGTAGTGACAACTCACAGACTGCATATTTAGAACATTTCTGTCATTACATGGAGTTCTGTTAGCTCTTGAAACTGTACTCTGAAGAATTACTGAATATTTTATAGTCCATGCCTCCTTTAAGAGATAGTCAGATAACAACGATGATACTTCTAAGGAAGTATTCTAAATAGTAATATGAAAAGGGTGTTTTGAAAGTTATTGGATAAAAGAAAGATGAAGGCAGGAGGGAGGGAGAAAGAAAAGAAAAGTGGAGGGAAGGAAGGAAGAAGTAGGGAATGAAGGGAGGGAAGGGTAGAGGGAAGAAGAGAAACTTCCTGTGCCTTTCTTACATATACTACCATATTAAATTTTAATGGCAAATGCTGGGACTAAGCTTGTTTGAATTCAAGTGAAATACTCCTTTCACTAACATTCAACAGCCTCCTTTGGGATAGCTTAACTAATTGTGCTACTGAATTGGCTTGTTAGGCTAGAACTATGTAACCATAGCATAATCTTATTGGGGGAAAATAAGAAATAATAATGGTTAGTTCTTCTGCCTAGGTTACATTTTTATGACTATGCCAAGGGCAGTGACCTGGTATTACCACCTGCAGAATGTTAATTAAGATAGCCCACGGATACAGTAAATTTTTTTTACACTTTTTATGGTCATATAGACATGACCTAAAAGTTCATTTCTCTAAGTGGACATTTCTCTGTAAGAGTATAGGTCTAAATTAATACTACTACTTCAAATTAGACGTAGGAGTATGACATGATTTTGTGTAACTTATGATGAATTAATGATCTAAGGAAATTTTTACTTTCTCTGATAAAGTACACTCTGAGCCTCATAATTATAGAACAAATAATTTTTCATGAACTGGACATTATGGTAAATTTTCTTTACCTGAGCTTTTATGCCTATGTAATTATTCCACAATTTTAATACATGTGAGATTAAGGATCTGTTTGCAGAGTTTGATACAAGTTTAGAAGACATAAACTTAAAAGAATCCAATAAATGTGTTGTGTGATGTTTGTAATATGCAAAGGAAGACATATGAAGAAAAAGATAATATTTTAAAAACCACTGCTTCTTAAAGCATAGGGAGTGATTTTTTAGGATTATATTTCTGAGCAGTGTTAGATCTGGGCAAAACTTGATGAAGGTGAATTCTACTTTCTAATCTGTTTTTTTCATTCTTTCTTTTTATATGTTTTCTGAATCTTCTTATTTCCTTTAATCAATCTGTCTACCTCTGCACAAAGATGGCAAGTGTCTTAGGCTGCCCGTAGGTGACCCAGAGCTTTTTATTTCTGGACCCTACTTTAATGGACACTCAGTCTTCAGGCTTCCCTGGTCTCCCAAAATGTTTACCTGTCTGAACAAACTTATTGTTTAAAGAAATATTTGCTCATCCCAGAAAAGATTTCAATGTTAACCTTTGTCTTCAACTTCAGTTAACAAAAAGAATTTCATGTGTTGTAGCAAACTGTGTCTTTCTTACCTTGAATGCATTACTGGAATGCCTACTTATTATTATTGTTTTATTGATATGTAATTCACATTCCATAAATACATCTTTTACAGCGTAAAATTCTGTGATTTTTGGTATATTTATAGAGATTTAAAACTGTCATCACTGTCTAATTTTGGAACTTTTTTCATCATTCTGAAAAGAAACTCCATACCCATTAGCATTCTGTCTCCATTCCCCCACTTCATTCCTTAACAACCAGTAAATTTACTTTCAGTGAAAGAACATCTCAATGAATTTACCTATCCTGGATATTTCTTAGCAATAGAATCATGCACTCTGTGACCTTTTGTTTCTGACTTTTTTTCCTTTAAAAATCATAACCTTTTCAAGATTTATCCTTGTGGTAGCATATATCTGTACTTCATTCATTTTATTATTAAATAATATTCTACTGTGCAGGTTTATTACATTTGTTTTCAGTTTATCAGTTGGGTTCATCATTTGGATTGCTTGTCCTTTTTTAGCTATTATAGATAATGCTACAATGGACATTCACTTACAGCTATTTTGTAAATACAGTTTTCAGTTTTGGAGAGTACCAATCTAGGAGTGAAAGTCTTGGGCAATATAGTAACACTCTGTTTTACTCTTTGAAGAACTGCCCAAGTGTTTTCCAAAGATTATGATGGGTCTGATTTATCCATATTCTCATCAACACATCTTATTTTCCTTTTTGTTTATTTTTTTATTTTAATTGCAATACTGGGTATGAAATAGTACCCCACTGTGATTCTGATTTGCATTAACTAGTACTTTGGCCACCGCATGCGAAGAGTTGACTCATTGGAAAAGACCCTGATGCTAGGAGGGATTGGGGGCAGGAGGAGAAGGGGATGACAGAGGATGAGATGGCTGGATGGCATCACCGACTCGATGGACGGGAGTTTGAGTGAACTCCGGGAGTTGGTGATGGACAGGGAGGCCTGGCGTGCTGCGATTCATGGGGTCGCAAAGAGTCGGACACGACTGAGCTACTGAACTGAACTGAACTGAATGATATTGAGCACCTTTTCATGTGTTTATTGACCATTTGTGTATCTTCTTTGTAGAAACCCCTATTCAAGCCCTATGGCCATTTTTTAATTGGGTTATATTTTTATGTTTAAGTTTTGATTGTTCTTAGATATTCTAGTCAGTAGAGTCCATCAGATGCCTGATTTGCAAACATTTTGTTCCCATTCTGCAGATTATCTTTTCACTTTCTTGATGGTAACCTTTGAAACACAAAAGTGTTAAATTTTGATGGAGTCCAGTTCATTTTTTCTTTTGTCTCCTGTTTGTACTTGTGTCTAAACAACCACGACCAAATCCCAGTTAATGACGATACATGCCTAGGTTTTCTATTGTGCTTTTTTATAACTTTGGCTCTTACATTTAGGTGTTTGATTCATTTTGAATAAATTTTTCTATGTAGGGTGAATTAGAGGTTCACCTTCATTCTTTCATATGTGGATGTCAAGTTTTCCTAGCACCATTTATAGAAATTCTTTTCTTTCTCCTTTGAATTGCCTTGGCTCTCTTGTCAAAAAATTAATTAACTGTAAGTGTAAGGGTTTATTTCTGAGCTCTTGATTCTGTTTAATTAATCTATATATCTGCCCTTCTGCCATACTGCATTGCTTTGACTACTGTAGCTAGATATGAAGTTTTGAACTTAGAAAATGTGAGTCATTTTACTTTAGTATTCTTCTGAAAGACGGTTCTGGTTATTTTGAAAACCTTTAATTTTCATATGAATTTTAGAATCAGTTTGTCAATTAAAAAAATATCCTGCTTTGACTTTGATACAGACTGTGTTGAACCTATACCTCATTTGGAGGAGTATTACCGTCTTAAGAATATTAAGCTTTCCAGTCTATGAGCATAGCATACCTTTTGATTTATTTATGTCCTCCTCAATGTTCTATCATTTTCAATGTATAGATTTTTCATTTAACCTATTCTTAAATATGTTATTCCTTTTGTTGCTATGATACATAGACTTATTTGCTTAATTACACTTTTACATTACTAGTACATAGCTATATGATTGATTTTATGCTTGATCTTATATCCTGCAATATTGCTGAAATTGTTTATTAGCCCTAATTAGTTTTTATAGCACATGCTCATTGTTAATAGTATTTTTAACACTGTATTTCAGACAGTATTATTGACCTATTTTAATAGTCAGCAATCAATGAGATACTTAAATAGTCTCATGATGTGGTCAGGTCTGTATTATCTCTACAGTTACAATGACTAAATTCTGAGAGGTTAGATTACTTCCTTAAGGTCTCATGTATAATTTGCTGATCCCAAGGTGACAGTGCGCGTGTGGCTCTCTTGTAGCTACATGTCCTTTCACTTATCTCTTTACATGTGTCAGGCTCCAACAGTACAGTTGTGGAAAGGGTATAGGACTAGGATATGTTGAAGGAGAGTCAGATTTACTGCTGTTTCCATAGTTCTCTGAAAATCTAGAAGCGACATGACGGAATTTTTCTTATGATACTCTAATAACATGACAGTGACTGAGAGATCATAAAAAATCACTGGAATCAAATTCCCAAATCTCCAATTCACCTGATACTATCAAAACTGGAGTCTTCAGCTTTATCTACACTGAGGTACTATCTAATTTATTTAAAGCCAGAAGCAAATTAATTTCATCTTGGAGGTTGGGAGATATAGTCTGTAAACATACACGCATATTGCATAAAGATCCTATTTTCAACTGATCTGTAAAATTTACTTCCTAATTGAGTACATGTTATACCAAAAACATTAACATTTAACAGAAATGATAAGCTCAAGTTTTATGTCCATGGATTGTTAGACACTAATTTTCCTAGTAGAGTTATATCCAGACAATATTTTCATAATTTTATCTTTAACAAAACCTGTGTGTGGTCTTACTGAAGCTAGGCAGTTCTTACCTTTGTTATAAAACTACAAATACGATTCTGAGTCAATACATTTTAATAACTATTCCCTACTTATGGATATTAGATTCATACTTAACACTAAAATTAGTTCAGCCTGAGGCATAAGTGGACTACATTTCCTCCTTTTGTCTGTCATGCTAATTACTGCCAATCTCTATAGAGTAACCAAGCATTCAAACTGCCATTATAATCAGACTAAACATTGCACACACGTGCATATGAACAAACAAACAAACTCACAGGCTCAACCTAAGAAATTTTTTTTTGTTTCACACTATTACAAATTTAGTGAATGATAATGATATTATAAAAACTGAAAATGTAAAATATTATATGTTCCAATCTTTAGAATTATTTTAAAATTTATAATGCAATATGCTATAACATGAGTATGGTTATGATATTTCTAGATGAAATTTGACATTTTTTGTTTTGATAATGTCTATTAATGAAGTTCAGGGTGACTATATATGATATGAAATGCTCATCTAAAGATGCAATTCTGGGGTTTCATGCATTCCCATCTTGACTCCTCTGTTTTCTATGTAACCCTAGTAAAATCTGTCTCATTCTTTGTGACTTAAATTTTAAATATGTAGAATTGAAGTAATGATTGCCATTTGTATATTATTTTTTATGACAAGTATCATGAGAGTTAATGAAATTATTAGTCAGTAGACCTCCAGATCATTGCCACTGCACAGATAAGACTATTGGTCTCTAGCAGGAAAGGAATATGAGAGATTAGGAGGAAGAGAAAGAAACCTTGATAAAATGGGAGAGAGACTAGAAATGGAGCCGGGTAATGACATCCACCTTTTAAAAATCCGATAAAGGGAATAAGTTAGAAAGGCAGAGGGAGTTCCTTTCATCTCCCCTTGTTCTAATACAGAACTGCCTTCTCTAATTCTGTCTACCTAGCCCACAGGGGTTACAGCTATTTCTTCTTTTCTCCACTGTAATCACCAATGCCCACTTTCTCCTTCCATCATTAATCACAGGAGATTGTTAATGTGACTTTCTAATCCAGTACACTGTGGTACTTATATATAGATTCTCTATCTCATTTGTCCTGAGATTCACATAATAGAGCACAGGGTCAGGAACTTACTAGTGCTAAAAAAAATGATAATATAGTTTTGGATGGAGAGAGATTTTGATAAAGTTGAAAGATGCCATTTTGTTTGGAAAGGAGACGTGGCTTTCTATTCTGTAATGACATGCTGTGAACATGGGTGTGAAATGGATGTCAGGAAAAGCCTTAATCTAATATTTATTCATTCAGTTCTTTAATTGCTCAATTGCCAAACCTTGTTTTCTATGATGACAGAGAAGCAGGAAGAACTTCTGTTAAGCTGAAATTGATGTTCAAAGTAAAGGTACTCAACACTAAATCTGAATTAGTAATCAACTAATTAGATCAGGTCATATGCTTGATGGTGATGTTTTATTTTATTTTATTTTGTATTGCTTTATTTTATTTTTTTCTTTCGTTTTTTTTTTTTTAATTTTAAAATCTTTAATTCTTACATGTGTTCCCAAACATGAACCCCCCTCCCACCTCCCTCCCCATAACATCTCTGTGGGTCATCCCGATGCACCAGCCCCGAGCATGCTGTATCCTGCGTCAGACATAGACTGGCGATTCAATTCTTACATGATAGTATACATGATAGAATCCCATTCTCCCAAATCATCCCACCCTCTCCCTCTCCCTCTGAGTCCAAAAGACCGTTATACACAGCTGTGTCTTTTTTCCTGTCTTGCATACAGGGTCGTTTAGTAACATTTTCTTTAATCAGCTAATGATACAATCCACGAGGCTTGCCTTTTTCACTTTTAACTTCTTAAGCATGAAGTCATCTAATCATCTTTTAGCAAAATACATGCCTAAAAACAGAGACAGCTTTTTTAAAAATGTTCATCTAAGCCTAATTCCTCTTTTATTATAGTAAAGAAAATTAACCTAACTCCTCACTTACTTTTCTCTATTCTGTACCAAGATTACAAGCAGTTAAAATCACTTTGTTTCCCAGAGACTTAAGTTCAAGAGTGAATGCCATTGCTGAATAAGCACAAATGAGATCATATGCTGCAGTTCATTCTAACATATCTCTCTAACATCACATGACACAGACAACTCATGCCAGAATGACTGTGAAGTGAAAGTGAAGGTCGCTCGGTCGTGTCTGACTCTTTGGGACTCCATGGACTATACAGTCTGTGGAATTCTCCAGGCCAGAATACTGGAGTGGGTAGCCTTTCCCTTCTCCAGGGGATCTTCCCAGCCCAGGGATTGAATCCATGTCTCCCCTATTGCAGGCAGATTCCTTACCAGCTGAGCCATCAGGGAAGCCCAAGAATACTGGAGTGGGTAGCCTATCCCTTCCCCAGTGGATCTTCCAGACCCAGGAATTGAACCGGGGTCTCCTGCCAGAATGGCTGGAGAGACCCCAATGGTCTCTATTTGATATAATTTTTATATAGATTATCTGTTCCTTTAGTTTGTAGAGGGGATTCACAGATGGATCAGTGGTAAAGAATCTGCCTGCCAAGCAGCAGATGCAGGTTCGATCTCTGGGTTGGGAAAATCCACTGGAGAAGGAAACGACAACCCAATCCAGTGTTCTTGCCTGGGAAATCCCATGGACAGAGGAGCCTGGTGAGCTACAATACATGGAGTTTCAAAGTCTGTTTTACTTAAAGCCAGAAGCAAATTGACTTCACAACATGACTTAGTGACTAAACCACAGCAACAACACCAACTAGTTTGCAGAGATGGCCGACTCTCAGGGCTGCCTAATTCATCTCTCTAAGCATAGATGGCAGAGAAGGCAATGGCACCCCACTCCAGTACTCTTGCCTGGAAAATCCCATGGGTGGAGGAGCCTGGTAGGCTGCAGCCCATGGGGCCGCGAAGAGTCGGACACGACTGAGCAACTTCACTTTCACTTTTCACTTCTATGCATTGGAGAAGGAAATGGCAACCCACTCCAGCGTTCTTGCCTGGAGAGTCCCATTGACAGTGAAGCCTGGTGGACTGCCGTCTATGGAGTCGCACAGAGTCGGACACGACTGAAGCGACTTAGCAGTAGCAGCAGCAAGCATAGATGGAGACCTGAGCAACTTTCGACCAGGGATGCACAGGCTGCAGTCCATGGGGTCGTGAAGGTCAGACACGACTGAGTGACTTCACTTTCACTTTTCACACTCATGCATTGGAGAAGGAGATGGCAACCCACTCCAGTGTTCTTGCCTGGAGAATCCCAGGGACAGCAGAACCTGGTGGGCTGCTGTCTATGGGGTCGCACAGAGTCGGACATGACTGAAGCGACTTAGCAGCAGCAGCAGCAGCAGCACAAGTTGTTAACTGAGCTTGCTTTACTGACTCTTTGCCCTCCAGTCCCAGTTGTCTCCCACTGAATCATACTCCTTGCCTGAATTCAACATTATACTTTTCAAGTCTAACTGTGCATTCTCTCCTTTTGCCACTCTTTCTCATACTCATTATCATGTAGTAACTAGGCTTTTGGGGCTTCCTTTATGGCTTAGATGGTAACAAACCCATCTACCAATGCGGAAGACCCACTTTCCATCGCTGGGTTGGGAGGATCCCCTGGAGAGAGGAATGGCTTCCTACTCCAGTATTCTTGCCTGGAGAATCCCATAGACAGAGGAGCTTGGTGGCCTACAGTCCATGGGGTTGCAAAGAGTCAGACATGACTAACACTTTCAGTTTTGAGACTTTCAGAAACTGCTTCAACCCATATAGCAACTTTGAGTTAAATCAAATGTTGATGAAGTACATTTGAAAAGCAAAGAAAAAAAAAAAGAAAGAAAACAAAGGTTTTTAAAAGTCAGTATTTATAAACATATTACAGTAGGAAGTTTCTGTAATGGTAAGAGCTAGGCTCCATGTTTTAATTAAATGAGAAAAAGCTTCTAATCTAAAGCAATATTTAACATGAAATATGGTACATATTTAAGAAAACAAAAAAGCATAGCATTTGTAATAAAAAGATGACTTACTTTTTTTCTGGATCTTGTTAAGTATATAGCTTAAATTTTCTTTTGATAATCTTCAGGCCTTTTCTATTATTTTTAATAGCATTGATGCACTGGATATATATTCAGTTCAGTTCAGTTGCTCAGTCATGTCCGACTCTGCGACTCCATGAACTGCAGCACACCAGGCCTCCCTGTCCATCACCAACTCCCGGAGTTTACCCAAACTCACGTCCATTGAGTCGGTGATGCCATCTAACAGTGTCATCCTCTGTCTTCCCCTTCTCCTCCTGCCCTCAGTCTTTCCCAGCATCAGGGTCTTTTCAAATGAGTCAGCTCTCCACATCAGACGGCCAAAGTATTGGAGTTTCAGCTTCAACATCAGTCCCTCCAATGAACACCCAGGACTGATCTCCTTTAGAATGGACTGGTTGGATCTCCTTGCAGTCCAAGGGACTCTCAAGAGTCTTCTCCAACACCACAGTTCAAAAGCATCAATTCTTCTGCATTCAGCTTTCTTTATAGTCCAACTCTCACATCCATACATGATACTGGAAAAACCATAGCCTTGACTAGATGGACCTTTGTAATGTCTCTGCTTTTTAATACACTGTCTAGGTTGGTCATGACTTCCCTTCCAAGGAGTAAGCGTCTTTTAATTTCATGGCTGCAGTCACCATCCACAGTGATTTCAGAGCCCAGAAAAATAAAGTCAAGCACTGTTTCCACTGGTTCCCCATCTGTTTGCCATGAAGTGATGGGACCAGATGCCATGATCTTCGTTTTCTGAATGTTGAGATTTAAGCCAATTTTTTCAGTCTCCTCTTTCACCTTCATCAAGAGGCTCTTTAGTTCTTCTTCACTTTCTGCCATAAGGGTGGTGTTATTTGCATATCTGAGGTTATTGATATTTCTCCTAGCAATCTTGATTCCAGCTTGTGCTTCCTCCAGCCCAGCGTTTCTCATGGTGTACTCTGCATATAAGTTAAATCAGCAGGGTGACAATATACAGCTTTGGTGTACCCCTTTTCCTATTTGGAGCCAGTCTGTTGTTCTATGTCCAGTTCTACCTGTTGCTTCCTGGCCTGTAAGTAGACAGAAATATATGTACTCATTATGCAAAATTAAGATTCTTATGTGTGGATGGTTTCATAAGTTTGTCTTGTGTCAGTAAACTTAGAACACAGTTTTCCATGAGAGTGCTATTGTAAATGGTACTTAATTTTTGCAGACCAATGCATTAAAGGCTGGTTTTTTATTATTTCAGAAGAGAAATTGCAGAAGCAGAACCACATCTCCTATGATGGTGGCAGTGAGGGAAAAGTCCTCTCCCTTGCAGAATAGCTACATCACAGTTCCTGGATGGTTTCAGATATAAAGAATGTTGATAGAACAGGAGTCCATACCTTACATGCAGGAAATACATGATGTGTTAATCTTCTCTGTAGTGTTGAACAATAATGATGAGGCAGGCATTCAAACACATATTCACAGACAAATAGGAGAAAATGAAATACAAAATAATGCCTGTTTGCCCCACTCTCCAACATAAAAAGAAAACAAAAGCAAAATTCCTGAGTCGTTTCCTGCATAAGAGGAATTGTTGTTGTTTAAGTCAATAAGTTGTGTCCAACTCTTTTGTGACCCTATGAACTATAGCCCACTGGGTCTTCTGTCCTTGGGATTTCCCAGGCAAGAATACTGGAGTGGGTTACCATTTTATTCTCCAGGAGATCTTCCTGAGAGACCTGATCAAGACCTGGGTTTGATCCCTAGGCTGGGAAGATACCCTGGATCTTCCAACCTGTGTCTCCTGCATTGGTAGGCAGATTCTTTACCACTGAGTCACCATGGAAGCCCACATAAGAGGAATGGTCACATCCAAATCATTTAAAATTTATCTCAGTCCTGTCAAGAAGGTATTAATATATACAGTAAACAGATGACAAACTGAGCACAGTAGGCCCAGCTGTTTCTTTAGTCTCTCAACCCATAGGTGAACAAGCTCTGCTTCAAACTCTGTCTGACTCCCAGACCCCAGATTGGTTTTTCTGCCAACCCGAATTGCTGCTATCAAACTCTGTCTGGAGCTAAAAAATTCAAGGATACATGTTCAAACAAAAGACAAACAAAGAACCAGGAAAGCCTCTTCTTGTGTAGATTTGTGTCCCTAGCAACAAAAAAGAGGAAACTAACTTTATATTATAATTACATTAATTTCCTCTGAAGGCATAAACAGAATTTTAAAACCATGTAATTAAATACATCAGTGTAGCTAAGTGGCCTAACCACCAGAGTAGAGCTAACACCAATCTATCCATTCTCCAAAGAAAAGGCTGCCAGCCAATAGTGTCTCAAAGGAATGGAACAAATATTTGGTTTGGTCATAAACATTGTAGTTTTCAGATCATGGTGCTGATGTGGATCCTCAAAAAAAAAAAAAAAAAAAAAAAAAAACGCCCCTGAATATTTTACATTTCTGTTTTTGACAAATGACAGTTATTTTGTAACTTTAATGTTTACCTAACTTATGCTGGGCTTCCCATATGGTACTAGTGGTAAAGAACCCACCTGCCAATGAAGGAGACTTAAGAGACATGGATTCTATTCGTGGGTTGGGAAGATCCCCCGGGCGAGAACATGGCAAACCACTCCAGTATTCTTGCCTTCAGAACGGAATGGACAGAGAAGCCTGGCAGGATGCAGCCCATGGTGTCACGAAGAGTAAGATACAACTGAAGTGACTTAGCAGGGACACAACTTATTCTGAAAGAAATTTGAAGTCTGAAAATGAATATCTGACAGAACACTACATTACAATTTCATTTTTGTGCCAGTGCACCTGTTTTCTATCACTGTGATGCTTGTATTATTTAAATGTTTATAAATTCAGAGGATAATGCATATCTGTAAAGCTATCACTTCCTTTAAATCCTACATTATAGCGCACCTCAGATTATCATTGTAGTACATCAGTTTCAAGACCAGAAAAAATAGATGTTTATATGAGTTACTGCTTTCTACCTTTACTCAGCATCTGCATTCACAACTCATTGCCTTCCTTGTTTTTATTCAATGTTGAAAATTATTCTCTAGACCCTGTTTCTTCACTTTACTATTTCTGGGATTTGCTTGTTCTTTTATCTCATTTGCTGCATATGTTTTACAGACCGTGACAAAATCAAGTGAATTTGGAATAGTTTCCCCTAAGAGACAGGGAACAGCTTTTTCAAAATACTGTGTTTTGAATCTGTTCTGCAAATTTTATGAAGCCATCATAGATGCAGTGAAAATATCTGTACCTTGAATTCAGAAATGGGCTTCTCTGGTGGCTCAGCTGTTAAAGAATCCACCTGCAATGCAGGAGAACCTGGTTCGATTCCTGGGCCAGGAAGATCCTCTGGAGAAGGGATAGACTACCCACTTGAGTATTCTTGGCCTCGCTGGTGGCTCAGCTGGTAAAGAACTCACCTGCAGTGCAGGAGACCTGGATTGAATCCCAGGGTGGGGAAGATCCACTGGAGAAGGGAAAGGCTACCCACTCCAGTATTTCGGCCTGGAGAATTCCACGGACTGTATAGTCTATCGGGTCACAAAGAATCGGACATGGCTGAACAACTTTCACGTCATTTCACTTCACTTGAAGTCAGAGAGCCCTGAATTTGAATTCTGGTCCTTCCTTTTATAGGTTGGGAGATGCTGAGCAGTTTATAGAATCTGTTTACCCGTTTATTTCTCCATTTATAAATAGAGACCATGATAACATCTATCCTTTTTGAATGTTGAGTTTTAAGTTAATTTTTTCACTCTCTTCTTTCACCTTCATCAGGACACTCTTTAGTTCCTCTTCACTTTCGGCTATTAGAGAGGTATCTGCATATCTGAGGTTGTTGATATTTCTACTGGCAATCTTGATTTCAGTTCAGTTCAGTCACTCAGTTGTGTCTGACTCTTTGCAATCCCATGGACTGCAGCATGCCAGGTGTCTTTAGGAGCAAGCGTCTTTTAATTTTATAGCTGCAGTCGCTGTTCACAGTGATTTTAGAGCTCAAGAAAATAAAAGTTGTCACTGTTTCCACTTTTCCCCCTGTGTTTTCCATGAAGTGATGGGATGGACATATGCAAGTTGAAAAGTCCTTGAAGCTCATGCCACTAGCCCTAAGAAATTCATTTATTCCCTTAGCTTCACAAAATAAATGCCTAAATAAAGAATATTTAAATAGTGTATATTTGAAGGAGTTTGAAATTATTAGCCTACTTTGGACACCCTTGTCTCCCAAATACTTTATTGTGATATTTTCTCATCTCAAAGATTCTGCTGCAGATAGAACCCACTATTGACTTAATGATAGTTTTTGGCATTGGGAAAATGGAGAGATACTACTTTAAAAATATTTGGCTCTATGATTGCTCTCCATTTCATAAGTGTTAATATGTAAATAAGAAATAATCTAGTTTTAGGACCTAAGAGATGTTATGTAGGTTTTAGAGATCAAAGTCCAAAGATGTAGAGACATAAGGGACTTTCAAGGCCACAGTCTAATGTGGACAAGATCAGTCTGAGTGTGCATGGCTCAGCCAGCCCCAGGGTGCAGAGCTTTCTCCAGGCAGTCCCATTGTCAGATCTCTGGAGCAGACAATGTTGATTACAAGCTTCACTCAATACCAGGTTTTAATGAGGTTTTAATGCTCCCTAATGGTTTTAATAAGTGTCCTCACAGGTCAAGACCAGTGAGGGAACTGCACAGGACTGCTCTCTAGTGAAAAGGCATTATTGGTATTATTGCTGAGGGGGGCCAGGAAGTGCCCTAGTGGCATAGGTTAGTTGATTAACGGCTTCACTTGGAAATCACCAAATTAGAGTAGCTTTTATATAACTTCCAATAACCAGAAAATTCTTTTTGGTTGATTTTTTATTTGCAGTTGATGTATAACATTATATAGTTACAGGTACATAATAAAGTGATTCACAATTTTTAAAGGTTGTACTCCAGTTATCAGTTCAACTCAGTTCAGTCACTCAGTCATGTCCAACTCTTCACAACCCCATGGACTGCAGCATGCCAAGCTTCCCTGTCCATCACCATCTCCCAGAGCTTGCTCAAACAAACTCATGTCCATCGAGTTGGTGATGCTATCCAACCATCTTATCCTCTGATGTCCCCTTTTACTCCTGCCTTCAATCTTTCCTACCATCAGGGTCTTTTCTCATGAGTCTGCTCTTGACATCAGGTGGCCAAAGTATTGGAGTTTCAGCTTCAGCATCAGTTCTGCCAGTGAATATTCAGGACTGATTTCCTTCAGGAATGACTGGTTGGATCTCTTTGCAGTCCAAGGGACTCTCAACAGTCTTCTCCAACACCACAGTTCAAAAGCATCCATTCTTCTGCGCTCAGCTTTCTTTATGGTCCAACTCTCACATCCATACATGACTACTGGAAAAACCATAGCTTTGACTAGATGGACCTTTGTTGGCAAAGTAATGTCTCTGCTTTTTAATATGCTGTCTAGGTTTGTCATAGATTTTCTTCTAAGGAGTTAAGCCTTTGTTAATTTCATGGTTACAGTCACCATCTGCAGTGATTTTGGAGCCCAAGAAAGTAAAGTCTCTCACTGTCACTGTTTCCATTGTTTCCTCATCTATTTGCCATGAAGTGATGGGACCAGATGCCATGATCATCTTTTTTTGAATGTTGAGTTTGAAGCTAGCTTTTTCACTCTCCTCTTTCACTTTCATCAAAAGGCTCTTTAGTTACTCTTCGCTTTGTGCCATAAAGGTGGTGCCATCTGCACACCTGAGGTGATTGATATCTCTCCTGGCAGTCTTGATTCCAGCTTGTGCTATATCCAACCTGGCATTTCGCATGATATACTCTTCATATAAGTTAAATAAGCAGTGTGACAATATACAGCCTTGACGTACTCCTTTCCCAATTTGGAACCAGACTATTGTTCCATGTCCAGTTCTAACTGTTGCATCTTGACCTGCATATAGATTTCTCAGGAAGCAGGTATGGTGGTCTGGTATTCCCAGCTCTTTAAGAACTTTCCACACTTTACTGTAATCCATAAAGTCAAAGGCTTTAGTAGTCAATGAAGTAAAAGTAGCTGTTTTTTTTTCTGGAATTCTCTTGCTTTTTTCATATGATCCAGCGGATGTTAGCAGTTTAATCTCTGGTTCCTCTGTCTTTTCTAAATTCGGCTTGAGAATCTGGAAGTTCTTTGTTCATGTACTGTTGAAGCCTAGCTTGGAGAATTTTGAGCATTGCTTTGCTAGCATGTGAGATGAGTACAGTTGTGTGGTAGTTTGAACATCCTTTGGCATTGCCTTTCTTTGTTATTGGAATGAAAACTGACCTTTTCCAGTCCTGTGGGCACTGCTGAGTTTTCCCAATTTGCTGGCATATTAAGTGCAGCACTTTAACAGCATCATCTTTTAGGATTTGTAATAGCTCAGCTGGAATTCCATCACCTCCAATATCTTTGTTCATAGTAAAATTTAGCTATATTTTCCATGGTGTAGAGTATATTCTTAAATATTCTTAAGGTTAATTTTATGCTTACTAGGTTGTATCTCTTTATCTCCTACCCTTATATTGCCCCTTCTTCCTTCCCTTTCCTCTCTAGTAACTACTAGTTCATTCTCTACATCTGTGATTCTGTTTCTTTTTTGTTATACTCGGTAGTTTCTTATATTTTTAGAACCCACTAAAAGTGATATCATGCATATTTGTTTTTCTCTGTCTGACTTCTTTTACTTCGCCAAGTCCATCCATGTTACTGCAGATGTCAAAATATCATTATTTTTTATGGTTGTGTGTTAGTTGTTCAGTCGTGCCAACTCTTTGCAACCCCATGGACTGTGGCCCACCAGGCTCCTCTGTCCATGGAATTCTCTAGGCAAGAATACTGGATTGGGTTGCCATTTCCTTCTCCATGGTGTCTTCCTAACCCAGGATCAAACTCAAGTCTCCTGCATTGCAGGCAGATTCTTTACCATCTGAGCTACCAGGGAACCCCTTTTATTGTTGAGTATTACTCTATTGTGTGTGTGTGTTTAAATATATACACAAACACACCAGAGTTCCTTATGAATTCATCTGTTGATGGACACTTAGGTTGTTTCCATTTCTGGGCAATGGGAAATAATACTGATGTGAACACTGGGATGCATATCATTTTCAATTTGTGGTGTTTTTTTTTTTTTCTCTCTTTTTAGATATATACCTAGGTGTAGAAATGTTGATTCATACGGTAGTTCTATTTTTAGTTTTTTAAAAAACCTCCATAGTTTTTAGTTTTGCAGAGTGGCTGCACCAATTTACAGTCCCACCAACAGTGTATAGAATTCCCTTTTCTCCACATCTTTGCCAGCATTTGTTATTTGTGGTCATTTTGATAATAGCCATCCTGACAGGAGTAAGTGATACTTCATTATAGTTTTTATTTGCATTTCTCTGATGGCAGAAAGTGAAGAGGAACTAAAAAGCCTCTTGATAAAAGTGAAAGTGGAGAGTGAAAAGTTGGCTTAAAGCTCAACATTCAGAAAACGAAGATCATGGCATCCAGTCTCATTACTTCATGGCAAATAGATGGGGAAACAGTGGAAACAGTGGCAGACTTTATTTTTTTGGGCTCCAAAATCACTGCAGATGGTGACTGCAGGCCATGAAATTAAAAGACGCTTACTCCTTGGAAGGAAAGTTATGACCAGCCTAGGTAGCATATTCAAAAGCAGACATTACTTTGCTAACAAAGGTCCATCTAGTCAAGGCTATGGTTTTTCCATATGGTCATGTATGGATGTGAGAGTTGGACTGTGAAGAAAGCTGAGCGCCAAAGGATTGATGCTTTTGAACTGTGGTGTTGAAGAAGATTCTTGAGAGTCCCTTGGACTGCAAGGAGATCCAACCAGTCCATTCTGAAGGAGATCAGCCCTGGGATTTCTTTGGGAGGAATGATGCTAAAGCTGAAACTCAAGTACTTTGGCCACTTCATGCGAAGAGTTGACTCATTGGAAAAGACTCTGATGCTGGGAGGGATTGTGGGCAGGAGGAGAAGGGGACAACCGAGGATGAGATGGCTGGATGGCATCACTGACTCAATGGACATGAGTCTGAGTGAACTCCGGGAGTTGGTGATGGGCAGGGAGCCCTGGTGTGCTGCGATTCATGGGGTCGCAGAGTCGGACACAACTGAGCGACTGAACTGAACTGATGGTTAGCAGTGTTGAGTATCTTTTCATGTGTCTGTTGGACATCTATATGTATTCTATGGAAAAAATTCTCTCCTGTTCTTCTGTGCATTTTTTACTGTGTTTTTTTTTTCTTTTTTTTGGATGTTGAGTTGTATGAGCTGTATGTTTATTTTAGATACTTACACCTTATGAATCATATCATTTACAAATATTTTCTCCCATTCAGTAGACTCTTTTGGTTTTCTGATAGTTTCCTTTGTTATGAAAAAGCTTTTAAGTTTAATTAGGTCCCATTTATGTGTTTTTGCTTTTATCTTTTTCACCTTAGGAGATGGATACAAAAAAATGTTGCCATGATTTATGTCAAAGAGTGTTCTGCATATGTTTTCCTCTAGGAGTTTTATGGTATCTGGTCTTACATTCTGGTCTTTAATCCATTTGAGTTTATATTTGTGTATGGTTTTAGAGAATGTTCTAATTTCATTCTTTTACATATACACCACTTATTCAAGAGATTTGTCTTTTCTCTGTTGTATATTTTTGCCTCCTCTGTCATAGATTAATTACCCATCAATGTGTGGGCTTATTTCTGGCCTCTCTATTATGTTCTGTTAATCTCTGTGTCTGTTTTTACACCAGTACCATACTGTTTTGATTAACTGTAGCTTTGCACTATAGTCTGAAATCAGGGCACATGATTCCTATAGCTCTGTTGTTCTTTCTCAAGATTGTTTTGGTTATGCAGGAGTTTCCATACAAATTTTGAAATTGTTCGAGTTCTGTGAATAATGCAGTTGGTATTTTGATAGGGATTGCCTTGAGTCTGTAGATTGCCTTGAGTAGTATGGTTATTTTAACATTAATTCTTCTAATCCAATAATATTGTTATCTTTCCTTCTGTTTTTGTTGTCTTCCGTTTCTTTCATCAGCATCTTATGTATAATTTTCTGAGTACATGTCATTTACCTCCTTAGGTAGATGTATTCCTAGGGATTTCATTCTTTTATTATTTTTAAAAAAACTTCTTTCTAGAAGCAAATAAAATAGGCGATCCCCCTTTTTCAAAATTCCCATTGGGGAATGAATACATGAAAGAATAGATGCCATTTGCATCACTGACACTTGGAAAAAATGATTTGCAGGTGTTGATCCCTGGAAGAGCAGAAAATCTGAGGGGAAAATGTAGTGCTTTCCCAAATCAAGGACCTTGTGACCAGGCTTTCTCTGTGAATGTTGTTATCCTCAGGAGGGGCTTCTGTGCCTGTAAAATAGTAAGTGGAAGACAATCTTAGGAAGATGTGCACACCCTGTGAAGGAGGCAAAAGAAGCTTATCTGTGGAGCCATGTGTTGTTAGCCCTTTAGTCATTAGCTTTTTGAGGAAATTCAGAGGAAGGCTTTACTTAATTTTTTCTCTCATGTTAAGATAGTTTGAAACTTGAATACAGCAGAATAATAATACAAATCAGAGACAAGGAAGTAGAAATACAAGTGTGATAGATATGGACATGCGTTCAGTTCAGTTCAATTGCTCAGTCGTGTCTGACTCTTTGCCACCCCAGGAATCACAGCACGCCAGGCCTCCCTGTCCATCACCAGCTCCCAGAGTTCACCCAAACTCATGTGCATTGAGTCGGTGATGCCCTCCAGCCATCTCATCCTCTGTCGTCCCCTTTAGCTCCTGCATCCAATCCCTCCCAGCATCAGGTTCTTTTCCAATGAGTCAACTTTTCACATGATGTGGCCAAAGTACTGGAGTTTCAGCCTCGGCATCAGTCCTTCCAATGAACACCCAGAACTGGTCTCCTTTAGGATGGACTGGTTGGATCTCCCTGCAGTGCAAGGGACTCTCAAGAGTCTTCTCCAGCACCACAGTTCAAAAGCACCAATTCTTTTGCACGCAGCTTTCTTCACAGTCTAACTCTCACATCCATACATGATCACTGGAAAAACCATAGCCTTGACTAGATGGACCTTTGTTGGCAAAGTAATGTCTCTGCTTTTGAATATGCTATCTAGGTTGGTCATAACCTTCCTTCCAAGGAGTCAGTATCTTTTAATTTCATGGCTGCGGTCACCATCTGCAGTGATTTTGGAGCCCCCAAAAATAAAGTCTGACACTATTTCTACTTTTTCCCCATCTATTTGCCATGAAGTGATGGGACTGGATGCCTTGATCTTCATTTTCTGAATGTTGAGCTTTAAGCCAACTTTTTTACTCTCCTGTTTCACTTTCATCAAGCGGCTTTTTAATTCCTCTTCATTTTCTGCCATAAGGGTGGTGTCATCTGCATATCTGAGGTTATTGATATTTCTCCCAGCAGTCTTGATTCCAGCTTGTGCTTCTTCCAGCCCAGCGTTTCTCATGATGTACTCTGCATAGAAGTTAAATAAGCAGGGTGACAATATACAGCCTTGACATACTCCTTTTCCTATTTGTGTGTAGACAGCACCATTTCTAAATTACTGGGAAAATAAAATGATTATTTATAAGGATTATTCAACATGAGAAAATAGGAGAACAAGTAAGTGGTGGAGAAAAACAACTGTTGTGATAAAAAAACCACAGCCTCCTGGAAATTTTTGATTAAATCATAATATATGGGCTGTTCTTTAAAATCTTATGACTATATATTTCTCTGTTAAGATATTTTTAAAATTTAATTATCAATGTTTGTATAGCAGTCCTAACCTATTATTTTTCACTAGCTTGATATTTGACTGCCTTTGAATACATATATAAAACTATGTTCTCCCATCTTATCTGAGAATGACTAGTAGGGTATTTTAAAGAGATTATATTTTCATGTTAATGTCATGGTTATAAAATCTTTTAAAAAATGAATCAGTCCTAAAGAATCCCACTTAACTTCTATTTGCCTATAAGAAGCTCTCCATATCAAGATAGAGCTCTGCCTAAAATAGATATGGTCGTTTTAAAGAAGATATGAAATACCTTCATGTTCTAAGAATGACAGAGGCTTAAAAAGGATCTTCATGGCCTCAGCAGAGAGAGAGAGCTGGCCAAACTGAGTTGCATGAAAGATAGCTGATACACTTGGGAGCTTTAGGTGGATTAAATTCACAACACCCAATAAATTACATTTTCAAGAGAAGAGCAAGGGTTAGTGAGCTCTCTAAGAATATTCCAAGCATAGATGTTCATACTAATAGTCTTACCATGGTTACATCTAAAGATATATCTAAAGTTGAAACTTCAGTTCTGCTCCATTATTTTTTGGTAATTCACACCTATGAAATATAGAAAGCAGCTGGCCTCTGAGGTCACCTTTTAACCTTAGAGTGTCTGTGGATCACTTTCTTTCCCTTACTTTAGCATACTCAATTTATATTGTTAATTTACACTTACTAACTGGCTATTACACATTGCGGGGGAACATCTAGATTGTCTAAACATTGACTCTAACATTCTTGAATTAGTGAATTCAGTATGTAAGAGTAGTCATTCTGCTGCATAGAGTGAATATAAAACAAAAACAGTAAATAAACTGAGTTGCAGCTGGAGAGCTGTCTAGAAGATAGGTTAGGATGTTGGTCTTTTTCCTTAGGAACCCTGTTTGTTTACTTCACTCAGTCAGAAGTCTCCTAGATATCTCTTACCGCCACGTTTACCTCACCTCTTGGACCATGCTTCTGAACCAAAGTGAAGCACTTAGGTGACAGATGGGACTTTCCTGGTGGCCCTTTGGTTAAGACTTTGCACTTCAGTGCAGGGGGTGTGAGTTTGATCCCCGACTGGGAAACTGAAACCCCACATGCCATGCTGTGTGATCAAAAACAAAAACAAAATGAATACTTTAGTGACAGAAAGAATTAATCTAGTCATATTTCCCTATATATATTAGACTCAAAATATCTGGTTATTTGATAGATGTTTACAAATTGTAGGGTATAATTCAAAAGGAGCCTATCTGAATGTCATGATATTCTCTTCTGAATATTAAAGAAAATCACTTCCTCCTTCCCTCTAACATTAATCTGAACAAGTTTCTATACCATGAATCAGTTCCCAAATATATTTGGATAATGCTAATTAAGGATTCAATTAAAACTTAATTCTAATTCCTCATGAAGAGTGAAATCTGTAAAGTTCATGTCAGAAGCCAGTCTGTCTCTCTTGTGTGTTGACAGTAATATTAGTATGAAACATCTTTCAGAGACTCTCATTTCTCTCCTGCATGTAATATAAAGCCTATCATCAACTCAGCCTCTAAGTAAACATAACAATATGTGGTCTCAACATGGGAGCCATTCATCTCTTTGAAGACAGTATCAATTATTGCTTAAATATTCAAAACTGGCTCAGCATCCCAATAGTCAGCAGCCGCACATTTACTCAGCAGTCACTCTTTTATGTAACCTGAGGTTTAAAAAAAACCTGCTGTTCTCATCTATTCATATGTATTATGTCTCTTGTAAAGCTCACATTCATGCTCACACAAGTACACCCAACTAAGCTTGAATGATCTTGTTACTTTATGACAGTTTTAGATATATCAGGACAATATTATTTCTGAATAGATAATGACCATTATTGTACAGAAGAGACAGTGCTACCAACTGTATCTTATTTTCAAGGTACCTTAGACTAGGAGACACTCCTAGTTTGGCTGAAATATGATCAAGCTAGCTCCAAGAACAGAGACCCACTAGGATTTACTGTTGCTTTTTGTGATCTCTGCTTTGCCCATGCTTACTCAAATCACTTCCTTCCTGGTTTTTAATTATCTTTTGTCCTAAGCTGTGTTTTCTCCCAGGACAGTGATTACTGTTTACCAGCAACTTGTCTCTCAGATACATGTGCCAAAACTTCCAGTTTCTGTAGAACCAGCCACTTGACTTGACTCTAAAGATGGTAGAGCAAAGATGAGGTTGTATTCAGTTTCTCAGACTGATTCACAGTAGTCCAGGAATACTCTCTAGAGTGGGCTTCCCTTGTGGCTCAGCTGGTAAAGAATCCGCCTGCAATGTGGGGGACCTGGGTTTGATCCCTGGGTTGGGAAGATCCCCTGGAGAAGGGAAAGGCTACCTACTCCAGTATTCTGGCCTGGAGAATTCCATGGACAAGTCCATGGGGTCGCAAAGAGTCGGACATGACTGAGCGACTTTTACCATTCATTCACCATTCACTCTCTAGACTGCAGATTAGCCCAGCCAGAAATGATAGGGTTCAGTTTGGAGCCCAACAGCTCTTTTCCCCAAGTGGTATTGAAGTCTAAGAGTTAACATAATGTAGTGGGTGCTCTGCACAACAGAAGGTCAGAATCACAGTACCTCTTAACCTCTGGTCAACCCACAGTTCCTTGCTATTATATAATCCTCACCTAACTGCAGAAGGCGATGGCATCCCACTCCAGTACTCTTGCCTGGAAAATCCCATGGACAGAAAAGCCTGGTAGGCTACAGTCCTTGAGGTCACGAAGGGTCGGACACGACTGAGCGACCTCACTTTCACTTTTCATTTTCATGCATTGGAGAAGGAAATGGCAACCCACTCCAGTGTTCTTGCCTGGAGAATCCCAGGGACGGCGGAGCCTGGTAGGCTGTCGTCTGTGGGGTCGCACAGAGTCGGACACGACTGAAGCGACTTAGCAGTAGCAGCACCTAACTGGATATCTCAAGGCCAGTATTTTAGAATTAAGATGTAATCTGTAAGGCAGCTTTTCTTGGAGAATTCATCTAGTTCCCACTTTGCCTTTTAGCATCAGCTCTGAAGCTAGAGAGCTCTTCCCCAGCCCTGACTATGCCCTTGGCTCCTGCATTAGCCCCAAAGGTGATAATTCTTTGCCATTTATCCTCTGCACTGTCCTGCATGCTTCAGATCCAAGCCACAGTTCCAGCCTTGCTCTTTTATCATTTGAATTATTTTCTATGTCCTTTCCTTATACAGTAACCCATCATCCTTCTGTGCCTGTAACTTCACTGTAGATGTCCATTTTTAAGGTGGAATGATGAGAATCAACAAGAGGAAGAAGCACATAGCTTATATTTGAACAAATTACTGTCATAATAAAATGATCAGGAGTGTGTATAAGTACTAGACAATTTTTCAGTCTTTCCAAGGCCTTTGTTATGAAATTCGATGTGATAATTATTTGAGCACTGCAGTGAATACAGAAGACATTTGGCAAACTTTGAAATCAGAGAATCTGTGATTCTTAATTGTAAGCTTTCCTTTTCCATAGTTGCAGAGCTTTGGTTTTGAATTTTCATTCACAATTTGACCTTTGCTTTGATTTGTTTTTCTTATAAGATTATGCCTAAGAACTAAAACCTCAGATTTCTCAAATAAGGGAGCTTGCAACAGCAAATAATATTTGTATTAGCAGCCAAACTTGCTACTTCAAACAGATGAACAGAGAGATGACCAGAGTGTTGACATACAACATTCACTCTCAAATTTTAATAAGTTTCAAGTTATTGAATAGATGATCCTAGGTGATGAATCTGCAATTTTAGCCCAATAGAATATTCCTGTGGCAATCCTCCTTTGCAATAACTGAAACTGTACAAATATTGATTGATCATCCATACAGGAAACACTGTGGAATAATTTTTTAGGATTAAAGAGGATGAAATTTGGACTGAGATTTAGTAACAGTCTAGATGAGGACATAGTAGGCCTGAAGCATCCTGTTTATCTTCACAAGTTTATGGGAAGGTCAAGAAATTTTGCATAAAACTTTTCCTATGTTGGTTTATTTTCAGTACTGAGGATATTTGACCAACAGGGTGAGTTCTGTCAAGGCTGTTTTAAATTGTTAAATATGATATAACCCAAAAGTGTTAGTGAGTCGGCCATTACTCTTATAGGCAAGATTGTTTATCTAGGGCTCAACCGTAGTCATTTGTATACCACTGTCTTTCTTAAAAAAAAAAAAAAAATTCTCTGTGTATCACTTTTGTTTGTATTAGTATTTTTCTTCAAATCAATTCATATTTTTATATGAATATATTTTATAAAGAAACTTTATATCATTGTCATGAATGGAAATGCAGTAACACTGTCAAAAATGAGAAGGTAACTATAAACCAGACTTAATGGAACAAAACAGTGCTATTAAATTTTAGCTAGATAATTATGCTTAACAAAGGTCCTTAGTCTGAAGTGTATCTCAGTTTGTTGCAAGGGAGAAAAACAAGTTTCAGAGAGCTGTTTAAGGCGTACAAGCACTAAACTGAGACTTTCCTCCTTGAAGTAATCAAGACTGATTGATAACTGAAAGCTACTCTTCTAACCATGTAATTTAATATTATTCCAAATTGTCTCCATTGCTAAGAATATCACACTATAAGATAGTGAGAAACACTCATTCGTAGTGAACCTCTGGTTGCTGTGTCACATAGGATTTTGTTCAGTGGCATGTAACCAAAATCCAACTCTTGTGGCTGAATCAAATAGAGGTTTTTATTTGCTCTTACATTAATCAAAATCTGGAGGCAGAGAGGGGTTTGCCTCCTTCCAACCCTCTGCCCCACCAGTCTTAACCTTGAATCCAGACTCCACAGAGAAAGAAGAATAACAGGCAAAAGGCAAAGGGTGGCCAGCCAAGTTTTCATTTTTATCATGAAAAAAAATACGGAGTTTATTCTTCAGGCAGACAGACTTCCATTTCTATCTCATTGGTCAGAATGAATCACATGCCTCCTCTTACCTGCAAGGAATTCTGGGCAGTTAAGTGTTTTTCCTGGGCATTTGCTGTCTGGACAAAAGCAAAAAAGGAGAAGGGAATCAAGCAATGCCTGATACCAACCATACCAAGCTTTCGTCCTTGGAATCATAAATTATCATCCTTAATACATCTTGCTCTTGAGAGAGATTTCTTTCAGTTACTACCAAGGATTATAGGATGTACAACTTGATGTCATGTGACACTATATTTCTGCTGCTAGCTACCATGGGCCTATCTAGATGGCAGTGTAAGCTAGGAGGAAACCTGCAATTCATATGCCCTTGATCTATTAATATTATACCTAGGTTTATTGCTTCCCATAGTAGTTCAATAGCCCCTACCTTGTCTTCTTTTTCTGGCTGTCTCACATCTCCACATTGTCATCTAAGTACACATAACAATTCTGTCTAACCTGTATCAGTTATATCAACAAAAGTGGACTGTGTTTTGCTACCTAATATCTCAATTCTTTGTTGTTTTGGCTTGTTTATTGAGATAATAGCCACAGTGTGTGTGTGTGTGTGAATTTTCCCTGGTGCTTTGTGGTTGCTCATCAAACTACATTCTGGGATCATCTCCTTATATGAGTGATTTATCTCATTCAAACGCACAAAACAATATCCCATCCAAAGCAGTTTGAATACTTTAGAAAAAAAAGAAAGTTCAATTGAGAAAAATTGAGGCTCCCATGTGTCTAACGTTTTAGAAATCTCTCATGTTTTCCGTTTTTTGGCAAAATCGAGGGCTTAATGTGAATAATCACTGTGGTTACATTTGATCCAGAGAGATTACATATCTGTCAAAATAGTAACTGGCCAAATCTACTCTAGTAGAATGAAACAGAGGGAAAAAACAATTTATTTGATAAATCAGGACTTCCCAGTTTTGTCTCAGCTAACCAGAAAACCTAAAGAGAAGTGACTTTCAAAATTTAACAGTTTTCATAATGCATGCCTTAGATCTCTACTTTTAACCTATATTTGACTTAGTTTTAATAATAGTTGTTATTTTTAGCATGCTTAAAACATCCCAAAGCATTTAAACTTATACAATCTTACCAGACTTTAATTTTTATAAAGTAAGAAAATGTATTATTGTCTATGTATTTTATAGATAAATTGAAAGTGTTTAGATGTCACGTATAGAAACTGTATTTATGATTAATGGATCATTGAGAAAAATTTCCTTTCATTTAACAAAAAACAGTCTAAACTGTTGTATGTATTGCCAACGAGCATAAAGCCCTATAACTAGATATTTCACTGTTATAATTTCTCTGCACAGCGAATAAATCTGTCATGGTCCATCAGGACAGGAACCTGTTTTTGCCAACCTGCAATATAAGGTCAGAAAGAATAAAGTTGATAGGAGGGGAGTCGATTTTTTTTATTCATGGTTTATATATTTGAGCATCTTATTTAGTCAGAGTTTTCCTACCTTGAAATCTTAACACTAGCCTCCCACTCTCATATTTTTAAAATAAGATTCCATATTTGTTGGAAATTTTTCACTCATTTATGTTGTTCAACTTCTTGGTATTAATTTTTGTAAATGATGTTCAGTAGGGATCAAAAATTTTCCCCCACACATATAAACAGTTGTCCTGGAATTACTTACTGTCATTCTCCCACTCATTTGTGATGTTTCTTCTGTGACATATTGATTTTATGTGGATGTTCCTCTGAATCAGCAAGGAGACCAGTGTGGCTGGAGCAATTGGCCTTGCACAGAAAGAAAACTTTACATCATACTTCACTCTCTTAATTTCTAGACATTATAGTAAATCGTGGTATCTTGTAAGGCATTTTGATGTGTAGAGGTTGAAAGTATCACAGGAAATGAGAAGTGTGAAGTTTGGTTAAATTAAGTGGTAAAAGAAGAAAGAATAATGATTTGGAGATAAATGGAAGAAAATAATATGACCTGGAGATTTGCTTGTATTGTAATAATTCCTCCCAATAGCATTTCCTAGTATGGCAACAATTTCCTAGTCTCTATGTTTTTGTTCTTGTTCCCTTCACAGTCTGTTCTCTTCCTATCATAGAACTCCTCTCATCAATTCTCCATTACTGGGATATTTCTCATCTTATTGAAATAAAGCAGAAGTCCTTCACATGACCTGTATAGTCTAATAAAAATGTCAGGCAGCACTCTTGCTTACTTCATGACCTACCACTCACCACTTTTGACCATCTGCTTCACTCCACTGGCCTCATCTCAGTTCCACAAACATGACGGCCCGACTTGCACCACTCAACCTTTAGCTCATGCTCTGCATGGAAGGCTCCTCTACTGGATATTGTCATGTCTGCTCCTTATGTTATTTGCATCTCTGCTAGAAAGGCACCTCAATGGAGAGTCTTTGTATACTTTATAGAATAGAAAATAGATGTTATAAACTGTCTGATCTCCCTTTCCTCCCAATGTTTGTAAGCCCCATTTCAGCAAGGCCTCTCTCTTTGGTTTACTACTGTATTCCAGAAAGTTAGATGAACATCTATCTCATTGCAAGCAAGACATCACTCAATTTAAGTTAAATAGAAAAAATGCCCTTTACTTTTAAGGGTTCAGAACTCCTGGAGAAAGCTAGAAAAGCCTAGACAACTTTGAAGTTGGCTAGGAGTGTAAAACTCTATTCTAAGACTTATTAACTATGTCCGATGAATTACTTTAAGCCTTGATCTTATCAGTTCTTTGGGATAATAATACAAATCTCATAAAATTGACTAGATAATTAAACACCATACTTAACATGAGGGAATTGCTCCATAAATATTGGTTTGATTTCCTTGATTTGAATTGCATTTTTGTTTAAGGGTTTATTCATAATTAAAAGTAATAGCTAAAAAGGCATAGAATCAGGAGAATGAAGAGAAATGTAATTAACCTGGTCCTACTAGGGAAATGTACAAGTATCTTTGGTGGTGGTTGATTTTCAGAAAAGCCAGCGGGGGCGGTAGATTGGAGCTAATATTGATTGAGATTTGGCAATGTGCCAATGATTTTACTTACAGTATTTTCTTTATTCTCTTTTAATTTTATAAATTATATCATTCTCCCAATTTATAGTCAAGAAAACAAATGATGAAAGATGTTAAATACCTTGTTCAAAGTCTATCAGAAACAGAAGAGCAGATTTCCACTTCAAATCTGCCCAGCATCTCCATCCACCCTTCTTTCTATGCTAAGTTTTTCTAATGTAATAAGAAGGTATTGATAATATATTTAGCACCTCTGCCTTAACACCTGGAATAAGCCAAACCAGACTGGGATTATTAAAACCAATAACAAAGGTCTGGTAGCAGTACTAAGTGGGACAACAATGACTCTGTCTTTAAAAGAAGTGAAGTGAAGTCGCTCAGTCGTGTCCGACTCCTTGCGACCCCATGGACTGTAGCCTATCAGGCTCCTCCGTCCATGGGATTTTCCAGGCAAGAGTGCTGGAGTGGATTGCCATTTCCTTCTCCAGGGGATCTTCCTGACCCAGGAATCGAACCTGAGTCTCCTGCATTGCAGGCAGACGCTTTATACAACTGTAAGAATTTTGTTTCTTTAAACCCTGCACTGTTTCATAAGAAAATAAAATTTGTATTTTTTTTTGTTTTTTAAGATCAAATATGTTTCCATTTATAAAAATAAACTAGGAATAATAATAAATGGATCAGCCTGTTTTTCTTGGTTGTGCATTCTGAAAGGAGTCCCAAGATGTGAAAAATATTCAATGGATTTTGGGATGTTGGGTCACAGGGGAATGTCTACAGGTTTGTTTCTAAGATACCTCGTGGAGTGGCTATAAATTAGTGTACTTGTCATCCTCCAGCCTTCTTTGTAGTTTTTCTAGATTTTTTTTCTTATTGTTAGAATACATCCTTCTCCTGGGGACTTACTGTAATCAACTACTTTCATCTATATCTTTAATTATATTGCTTCATCTACTCTAGTTATAAGCTAGTCTTTCTGGCCAGGAATGATGATGGTGATGGTGATAGTGATGATGATAATAACAACACATTGAGGAGAAAAGACATTTTATTTTATTTTATTTTATTTTTTCCACTGGTTTAAGCTACTTTTATTTATTTATTTTTTTATTTTTTTATTAGTTTTTTATTTTTTTAATTTTAAAATCTTAGACATTTTAAAATGCACTTCCTTTGTGCCAGGCACTCCTGAAGCACTTTGAATGTATTAACCATTGTGGCCTCAAAAAATGCCATGATATGTGAGTGAAAGTCACTTAGTCGTGTCTGACTCTTTGCGACCCCATGAACTATACAGTCCATGGAATAATTCCCTAGGCCAGAATACTGGAATGGGTTGGGTAGCCTTTCCCTTCTCCAGGGGATATTCCCAAGCCAGGGGTCGAACCCAGGTCTCCCACATTAAAGGTGGATTCTTTACCAGCTGAGCCACAAGGGAAGCTCAAGAACATTGGGGTGGGTAGCCTATCCCTTCTCCAGCAGATCTTCCCAACCCAGGGAGAAGGGATAGGCTAGATATACTAGATATAGGTACCATTATGTTCATCTCCAGGCTTCCTTCATAGCTTAGTTGGTAAATCATCTGCCTGCGATGCAGGAAATCGGGTTTGATTCCTGGGTCGGGAAGATCCTCTGGAGAAGGAAATGACAACCCACTCCAGTATTCCTGCCTGGAGAATCCCATGGACAGAGGAGCCTGGAGGGCACAGCAAGAGTTGGGCATGACTTAGTGACTAAGCCACCACCATTTTCATCTCCAGTTTACAGGTAAGAACAGAGGCACAGACTGATTAAATAAGTTGGTCAGTGCATATAGAGAGAAGAGGTGGGGCCTGAAGTCACACTTAGGCTGCCTGGTACTGCTGCCTGTGCTCTTGTGCACTGAATAGGCTGCTGCATGAAAGTGGCTGTGCATTTTCATGCAATCTGAATGGAACTTTTTTGATTTTACTGTTTCATTGCCTAAAGGATGTTTTTATTTCCTTACTTCTGGGTTATGATAAGTGTGAGCAGAGGCACAATTTTTTTTTGTAGCTGCCAAATACTGAAAATATAATGATTATATTTTCAGAAGCACATAGCAGGAGCACATGGCCCATTAATGGATGTTTGTGTCAATTTCAAGGTTAAAAGACAGTCTAGAACTGGCTAATAAGGTTAGAAACATGAAATGTGCAATATTTTTAATATTTTGTTGGTTTGTGGAACAAGAGTGTTTGAGATTATATTGTGTATGTGTATATATAGTGTCTGTATGTGTGTGCTTATTCACTCAGTTGTGTCTGACTCTTTGTAGCCCCATGGACTGTAGCCTGCCAGGTTCCTCTTTCCATGGAATTTTCCAGGCAAAAATAACTGGAGTGGGTTGCCATTCCTTACTCCAGGGATCTTCCCAACCCAGGGTTTGAACCTGAGTCTCTTGTAAATCCTACATTGGCAGGCGGATTCTTTAGCGCTAGCACTACCTGGAAAGACCGTATATAGTGTCCATCCTTAAAGTAAGTTCATCTGTCATCCCTGAGCTCCCACATATCTGATAACTGATATGGTAATTAAGGCAAAAAACCTTGGGAGAATAAAGGAAACTTTGTAGTGTGCTCCCTAAAATTCCAGCATTTTTGAGTGACAGAGAGAACTCTATCTATATGGTTGATTTTGGCCTGTCCATGGCAACCCACTCCAGTATTCTTGCCTGGATAATCCCATGGACAGAGGACCCTGGTGGGCTAGAGTCCATGGGATTGCAGAGAGTCGGACACGGCTGAAGTGACTTAGCATGCACACACCAATAGCAACATAAAAACTGCACTATACTTTTTGGTGAAGTTTTATTTGACTATTATACAATAGCTCAGTTGGTAAAGAATCCTCCTGCAATGCAGGAGAGTCTAGTTCAATTCCTGGGCCGGGAAGATCCCCTGGAGAAGGGATAGGCTACCCACTCCAGTATTCTTGGGTTTCCCTTGTGGCTCAGCTGGTGAAGAATCTGCCTGCTGTGCAGGAGACCTGGGTTCGATCCCTGGGCAGGGAAGATCCCCTGGAGAAGGGAAAGGCTACCCACTCCAGTATTCTGGCCTGGAGAATTTCATGGACTATACAGTCGATGAGGTCACAAAGAGTCGGACACAATTGAGCGACTTTCACTTTCACATTATACAATACTTTATTTTTCCCTTCAGTTCAGTTCAGTTCAGTCGCTCAGTCGTGTCCGACTCTTTGCGACCCCATGAATCGCAGCGCACCAGGCCTCCCTGTCCATCACCAACTCCCGGAGTTCACTCAGACTCACATCCATCAAGTCAGTGATGCTATCCAGCCATCTCATCCTCTGTCGTCCCCTTCTCCTCCTGCCCCCAATCCCTCCCAGCATCAGAGTCTTGTCCAATGAGTCAACTCTTCACATGAGGTGGCCAAAGTACTGGAATTTCAGCTTTAGCATAATTCTTTCCAAAGGACACCCAGGGCTGATCTCCTTTAGAATGGACTGGTTGGATCTCCTTGCAGTCCAAGGGACTCTCGAGTCTTAACAAAAAAAAAAAAAAAAGGAAAATTAAGGGGCACCTTTTATTCCTGTATTATCCTAACACAATTTCCCCATTAAGCTATGTGGAATTGCAATATATCCACCCAAAGAAAATGCAAAGCTCGTTATAAAGAATGTGAGTATTAAAAACTGGAATAATGATGCTAACTTGGAACTGCAGAAATCACAGGCCTCATAATCATTAATTTTACATGTTTCAAATAGTGTGCACTATTGCCTTTCTGAAGCAGGGCTTCATGAGCTATGATGAAGACGACCAAATGAAATCTTTCTGAATGGTTTATACATAAACATCTTCTTCAGTTTAGGGCTATGGTCAAAGTTTATGAAGCCATTCTTCATCTCCTTATTGACTTTAGGTTTTTGTTTTTTACCAGAAAATCCATTGTATTATTTTTTTCAGCTCTCATTTGCCTTATGAATCTTTTTGTTGTTGATTTCATGTATTTTTATCAATAGAAATAATTTTGAAAGGCTACTTATTTGTGTATTTTATGATTGTGTGAATTTTATCATTTATGGGTAAGATTAGAACATTTCCTTTAAATAAAACCATTTTGGTTACATAATCTTTCATAAATAAATAAAATGCACTTAAATATAAAATGCTTTAATGTGTCATACTGGTTCACAGTGGGTTTAGGAATATACTTGCTTTCTTTAGCAAGGACCACCCTTATCTACGGCATATGGGGAAGAGTGATCCTTGGTAGTAAGCTGTTTCCCAGAACACAAAATGGTGAGGGATTTCTTTATTGTCACTCTTTTTCATGAGCTCATGTCTCAGGTGAAGTTCAACTTTGTCAAATGTTACTGGAATTTGAAATAATCTATAAGGAAATGGGTCAGTGTTCTAATAATATGTGGAAGAAATGATCTTGCCAAGAGACGATGTGACTAACCTTTTAAAAATCCCCTTTAATTTGTCAAGCTTGAAAACAATTCATGATACACCACATTTGCATAAGAAGTAGTCCACAGAAGTTATTCAGTCTCCAAGTTGTCCATTTGTCCCAATTTCCTTTTTAAATATGGACAAGGAAGAACCTCAGATAGTTCTGAGCCTCGGATCATGGAGAACAAGGAAAGAGGGGGTATATCCATGAATCTTGGGCTATTTAAGAAACTTTCTTGCCCTCAAAGTAGGAGGTCTCCACAGTTGCTGTGCTGACATCTTCCATTTGAAACTGGTTTCCATGGTGAGTATCCGTGTGGGCAGCTGCTTCACTCTTATTTAGCGGTTAATCTGTAGAAAACTGCAGATAGATTGTTCTTTCAGGCCTTAGGCCACTGGACCCGAGAAGGCAGGAATGGACATGAATAAGAGGACTGTGAATCTTCTGGAGATCCGGGGCTTTGAGTTGAATGGAGAGTATGAAGTGGATATTGGGTTGCCTGCCTTGGGCAAATGGAGAGTGTGTACAGTGTTTGGCAGGAAGGATATGGATAGTTGAGGGCAAGAAAAGCTAACTGGCAAATATGACAAACTCTCCACCATAAGACTCCTCTTCCATAAAGTTTGTTGCTGGAAAGTGACTTCTCAGCTAGATAGTCTTGCTCTCACTACTCTCTCTGCATATAACTGGTGCCATGTGACTGGCACTCGACAGTGGAATATGAGTGAATTGTGTTCTTCCAGGCTTGGCCTGTGCAAATCCTCCCCCACATGATCTTCTCTCTCCCCTCGTTTGCCGGCTGGATACCAGTGCCTGACATGCCCTTGCAAGCCTCTTGTTGAAGATAGTTTTAACCTGTAAGAAACAGAGTCCTCCATGGCAACCTATTACAGTTAGACTTTATGCCTTTGAAGAATCAACATGTTTTATGATAAATTAGTGTAATGTGGAAGTTTACTTATTACAGTAGGCATATTTACCTTTATATAGATCATCTTAATTTATGTATGATAATATTAATATATGATCATCTCAGTTTGTGTCTGATAGTGTTAGATACTGAGATACCCACTTTCCTTTTTTTGAAGGGGCAGAAAAAGCGGGAGTCTTTTATTGTATAAAGTTTTGTTCCCATTTATGAGATATAGACTTGTATTATAAAAGAATGGGAAAAAAAAAACAAACTCTTTAGTGTGGAGAGTATACCAGTGTCCAAAACTTGAAAGAAAATGAAAAAAAAAAAAAAAAAAAAAGCTGGTCTCTATATGTATGTCGATGGCAGAAGGAGGGAAAGGGGCTAATGTGTATCCAGAATATATTAGATGGCAGCAGTTGGATTACATGCTTTAATTACATCTCCTTTCTAAGAAATACCAGACTTCATACAGATGAGAAAATCTAGGCTCAGAGAAGTTAATAACTTTTACAAGTTCAAAATATGACTAAGAGGTCAAATCAGTTTCCAAACTCAAAATTCATTTCACTTTTTGACTACACCATGTTGCTTCCAGATAAAATTTTCCAGTTATCTTGTATAGCATTTCTTTTCTTTCATCATCATAATCCTTGTCATCGTCATTGTCTTCATCACCATCAGTAGCAACCGTTTTATTGTGACTGTTATCACTGTCGTTATAATCCCACTTAGTGTTTAGTATGCACCTGCTGCATGACCAGACCTAGACTAGATACTTGTCATGAACTATCTCTAACCCTTCTTATCAACTTGTTTTTATCCCACTTATCATTTGTTCAGCCCCTTTTGTGTGTCAACAACTAGACCAGATGCTTGGCGTATGTTATCTCCAACCTCACAACAGCCCTTTGAGTAATTCTTTGTGTAATAAGAAAATAATTCTTATTTCTGTTTTCTGGAATCAGAAACTCAAGTTTGGGGAGACTGAGAAACCAATCCAGAATTCACACCCTCTGGAACAGGTGGGTTCATCTGGGTTCTTTGGCGCAGAACCAGGATAGTATTCATTACTCCTCCACATGTGTAGTATAGCGTGTTCTCTCTCTCACACATTGCATTATTTCATCTCAAGAATTTCATGAAGAATTCTTAACATAGGTAATTCTTAAAGGAGAGCATATTGAGTCGCATTAGGGGCCTTGACTCAAAGCTCAGCTTGTCCTGGTGGAAGATCTAAGGCTTGAATCTACCTCTCATTGCAGTGCTCTTTCCTCCCACTTCACAAGGCCTACTTTCAATGGCAGCTTCTACGAGCTGAACAATGGAGTCCCACTGTTCATAGAACCAAGGATCAAATGTAGTCGCTCAGTCTTATCTGACTCTTTGCCACCCCATGGACTGTAGCCTGCCAGGCCCCTCTGTCCATGGAATTCTCTAGGCAAGAGTACTGGAATGAATTGCCATTTCCTTCTCCAGGGGATCTTCCCAACCCAAGAACTGACCCTGAGTCTGCCACATTGCAGGCAGTTTCTTTACCATCTGAGCCACAAGGGAAGCCCCCACTGTTCATACACACATGCAGATGGTAACCAAAAAGTCCCACCGATCATACTTTTGAAGCTAAGCTTCGCATCTGTTGTTTGGAGAAGATGACTTTTCAAAGAAGCATCATTTACTGTATTCTCTATAAGACAGAGTTTAATTAATGTTTTTTGGAGGGAGTTTCTAGTTAGAGATTATTAATTTTACCCAGGTATAAAAGGTGGAGATAAAGTAAATATTAGAAAAAGAAGTATACTTTTCACGGTCATAAAACACCTTGTTAATCTTTTTATTATTTACTTTAGCTGCTCACAACTATATATAATGGCCCATAGAACCAGAACAGAACGGGACCAGAACCTGAGTGGGCTATGGGTAAGCTCAGTATATACTGCTGACTAGGAGTGTAAGGAAAGTGAAAGTGAAGTTGCTCAGTCGTGTCTGACTCTTTGTGACCCCAAGGACTGTAGCCTATCAGGCTCCTCTCTCCATGGGATTTTCCAGGCGAGAGTGCTGGAGTGGATTGCCATTTCCTTCTCCAGGGGATCTTCCCAACCTAGGAATTGAACCTGGGTCTTCTGCATTGCAGGCAGATGTTTTACTGTCTGAGCCACCAGGGAAACCTTACAGGTAGTGTAAGGAAGTGGAGGCCTGTTCATTCTCAACCACTTTTGAAACAAAAAGTTGCTTCTTCAGACTGTGTCTCAAAAACGTTTTATTTTTTTTTTATTTTTTATTTTTTTTTAATTTTAAAATCTTTAATTCTTACATGTGTTCCCAAACATGAACCCCCCTCCCACCTCCCTCCCCATAACATCTCAGTGGGTCATCCCCATGCACCAACCCCAAGCATGCTGTATCCTGCGTCAGACATAGACTGGCGATTCAATTCTTACATGATAGTATACATGGTAGAATGCCATTCTCCAAAATCATCCCACCCTCTCCCTCTTCCTCTGAGTCCAAAAGCCCATTATACACAGCTGTGTCCTTTTTCCTGTCTTGCATACAGGGTCGTCATTGCCATCTTTCTAAATTCCATATTATATATGTGTTAGTATACTGTATTGGTGTTTTTCTTTCTGGCTTACTTCACTCTGTATAATCGGCTCCAGTTTCATCCATCTCATCAGAACTGATTCAAATGAATTCTTTTTAATGGCTGAGTAATACTGCATTGTGTATATGTACCACTGCTTTCTTATCCATTCATCTGCTGATGGACATCTAGGTTGTTTCCATGTCCTGGCTATTATAAACAGTGCTGCGATGAACATTGGGGTACATGTGTCTCTTTCAATTCTGGTTTCCTCGGTGTGTATGCCCAGCAGTGGGATTGCTGGGTCATAAGGTAGTTCTATTTGCAATTTTTTAAGGAATCTCCACACTGTTCTCCATAGTGGCTGTACTAGTTTGCATTCCCACCAACAGTGTAGGAGGGTTCCCTTTTCTCCACACCCTCTCCAGCATTTATTGCTTGCAGATTTTTGGATCGCAGCCATTCTGACTGGTGTGAAGTGGTATAAAGATGGCGGAGGAATAGGACGGGAAGACCACTTTCTCCCTCACAAATTCCTCAAGAGAACATTTCAACGCTGAGCAAACTCCACAAAACAACTTCTGTAGGCTGGCAGAGGACATCAGGCAACCAGAAAAGCAGACCATTGTCTTCAAAAACAGGTAGGAAAAAATATAAAAGACGAAAAAGGAGACAAAGGAGGTGGGGAGGGAGCTCCGTCCCGGGAAGGGAATTTTAAGAAGAGAGGTTTCCAAACACCAGGAAACACTCTCCCTGCCGAGTCTGTGGCGAGTCTTGGAAACACAGAGGGCAACATAACAGGAAGGAAAAAATAAAGAAATAATTAAAACCAAGAGATTACAAGCCCAACAGTAACTCCCCCAGCGGAAAAGCAGCACAGACGCCTGCATCCGCCATTGGGAAGTGGGGGCAGGGCAGGGACGCGCGGGAGGCACGGGCTGCAGTGCTTTGTAAGAATCGGGCAGGAACGCCCCACGCGCAACCAGAACGATCTAACTTGGGCTAGCAAACCAGCCTGTGGGATAGCTACCGCACGAAAAGCTCGAACATAAGACACCGCCAGGACCGAGCACAGAACGAAGGACGGAACGGAAAAGCCGGCTGCAGACCATCCCCCGCCGGGGATAGGCAGCCAGAGCCGTAAGGACTGGAAAGGGGCAATTGCAGACCCGGAGAGACTTTACCTACCTAACTGCAAGCAGGCTTCTTTGCTAAGACTTCTGGGGGTGCTGGACAGTCACAATCTGCCTCACGGGGGCCGCCAGCAGTCCACCCAGAAAGCTGAGCAGCAGCGGCAGAAAAGGTGACAAACCGCGGCGATCGCGCTCGCCAAACTCCTGAGCTACTCGGACCTGGGAAGGGCACAAAGCGCCGTCCCAGCCGAATCTGTGCCTCTGAGGGCTGCCTGAGCGCCGAACCTGAGCGGCTTGGACCGGGGAAGTACACGCAGCCTAGGGCCGGCCCCAGCTGTAGCTCTTGACAGTCCTCTGATGTTCCCCTCCTAACCTTGTCGAGAAAGTTAAGGAAGTGCAGTTTATTTAAAATGTTGTGTTTAGTTTCTGTTATATAGCAAACTGACTCAGATATATATATATATGCATATATATATGTTCATCTTAATATTCTTTCCCATTTGATTTCTCTCAGATACTGAGAATAGTTCCCTGTGCTATCCTATAGGACCGTATTGTTTATCCATTTATTTATATATACTTTTCATCTGTTAACCCAAATTCCCAGTCCTTCCCTCCCCTACCTCTCCTCTCCGTTGACAACCACAAGTCTGTACTCTGTATCTAAGTTGATTTTGGTTATTAGATATGTGAATGTGTGTCATATTTTAGATTCCACGTATAAGTGAGAGTATATGATATTTGTCTTTCTCTTTCTGACTTCACTTATAATCTAGGTCCATCCATGTTGCTGCAGATGGCATTATTGCATTCTTTTTTATGGCTGAGTAGTCTTCCGTTGTATACACACCACATCTTTATCCATTTATCTGTCAATGGACCTTTAGGTTGTTTCCATGTTTTGGCTCCTGTAAACAGAGCTATCCGTGGACGTTCAGGCTGTCTCCATGTCTTTGCTGTTGTGAATAAAGATGCTGTGAACACAGAGGTGCAGGCATCTTCTTGAATTATAGTTGTGTCTGGGTTTATGCCCAGGAGTGGGATTGCTGGATCATACGGTAACTCTATTTTTAGTTTTTTGTGGAACTTCTATACTGTTTTCCATAGTGACTGCACAAATGTATATTTCCACCAACAATGTAAGCGAGTTCCCTTTTTTTCACATGCTCTCCAGCATTTATTGTTTGTGGACTTTTGTATGATGGTCATTCTGACTAGTATGAGGTGATACCTTGTTTTAGTTTTGATTTGCATCTCTGTAATAATTAGCGCTGATGAGCATCTTTTCATGTGTCTGTTAGCCATATGTTTGTCTTCTCTGGAAAAATGTCTATTAAGGTCTTCTGCCCACTTTTCAATTGGATTGGTTGTTTATTTGTTACTGAATTGTAGAAGCAATCTGTTTATTTTGGAAGCTAAGCCCTTGTTGGTTGTATCATTTGCAAATGTTTTCTACCAGTCTATAGGATTAGACCTGAGTTTTGAATCATGACTCTGCCATGTATTATATATGTCATATGGGACAAAGCTTTCTCAGTGTCATCTTCAACGTCCATACAAACAACAGGATCAATAATCCTTCCCTTCCAAAATTGTGTGGACCTTGGCAAGTTTGCTCAAAATAGGCACTCAAAAATGAAAGAAAATATTTCTAAGTAAGTTGGGTCACCCAACCAGAGGCAAAATTTGTCACCTTTAAATGAATTTTCTTATTAGGTCATGTTATCTTAATAACCTATGGGAAATGTTAAAAGACTAGAATTTGTCGGAACAAACACATTTTTGCATGCTTCTGGGAAAGTAAGTCAGATAAATAAATGAACCATCTGATTTGACACTTCAGCTCTGAAATGGGGCAGAAGAGAGTTTAAAAAGTTTTTTGGACTTAGAATCAATGCTTTGAAAGGCACTTAACCAACTGTAAATACATAAACCCCTTTTGGGAGGGCAAGCTGGTCGTATCTTCAGAAGCCTTAGAAATACCATAAACTTTGAGTAGTAAGTCTATTCCAAGAAATCCATCCCAGAGAAACCAACAATCAGATACTCAGTCAAAAACTTACATATAATACTGTTTATAATTTTTTTTAATAATAATGAAAAATTGGATGCAATTTAAGTGTCTAACAATAGGAGATTAGTTAAATATGTGGTATTTTTTCTTTAAAATAATCTATTATGAAGCCATTAAAATGTATTTTCAAGTAATGTTTGATGACATAGAAAATGCTCAAATATAAATTTAAGTGAAAAAGGAGAATATAAAGCTAAATTTACAATGTGATGCCAATTTTGTAAAATTGAATATTTAACATAATTATTTTTATTCAACTTAAAAGGAATCAACCAAAATATTGTCACAGCATAAACAGTTAAGACAAATGAATTTCAAATTTAAAATACCATTCCATCTCTTTTCTCTATATCTGTCTTCAGCTCGGGTTAATAATCATGAGCATAGTATGACACAGGCCATATTTTCGTTCATGTTTTGTTTTCCTCCAAATTCTGACATAAGAATATATAACATTTATTGACAAAAAAATCATATGTTTCCTTTAGATTTAACTACAGAGGGACTGCAGTTTAAGACATTGCCTTTTCTTTTGCACCACTGCCTTTATAAAATGTGGGCCCTTTTTGGCAAATGTTTGGATGAGCGCACCACATGCATTAGCTTTGTACATTGTCTGAATTATCCAAAAGGAAAGAGAATGTTGTAATGAAATTTGCATATCTAACCAGTTAGTTAAGGGAATTTAATGGGCATCCATTTTCAAGGAGATTGCAGAAAACCTACCAGGACATAACAAAAGTAAGTGAAGACGCAGTAATTAGATGTTTTTAGTCATCCTCAGGAAAAAAAAAAGTATTTGCAGGTGGCCTCTACTCAAAGCCAGCCCTGCCAAATTTTGTGGAATCCTATCTCAGGCAAAAGGAAATCAAGAGAGAGTTGTAGGAAAAATCTGGACACATTGCTTCCCTGAACTCTGTAACACATTAGGGCCCAAGCAGTAATCCTTCGGGACCCTTCCAGTCAATTATTAAAGAGAATAAATAGACATCATTCATTCCTCTAGACTTGTACCATCTACTGATAAAGAAATTGTGGGCTGCTTTTATCAATGAGAGAACTGTGCACTTGGACCAGCAATTCCTGCCAGGACCATGGCTATTCCTAATAGAGAAGTACCAAGAAGCACTATGCCTGAAAGAGACTTGATATTTTCTTCAGCACGTGTGAGATACCCACTAGGTGCTCCTAGATAAAATGTGGAGAGAGGTCATCTGTATGCAGTTGGAGTTTCTGAGTGAAAACGAGAGAGACAGCCAGAGAAATAAAATATATTTTGGTCATATTTCCATGGAAGCTATTTATTTTCAGATCAAAAGCTCAAGTTGTTTACCAAATCAAGATTTTCACACGCTTCCACCTGTGGGGGCAGTGAGCTAGATCAAAGTCCTCAGGACTGATCCAGAGTAAAACTGATGCTGAATTGGATTTATGAGGAATGTTGCAGTGAATAAAATGGAAATGGAACACCAGAGTATTAGTCCCAATATTGTACAGAATTGTAAGAATGGGTGGTATGTTTCAACATACTCACAAATATATACTGCTGATTTCTGTTGTTCTAAAGTATTTGCTATAATATCTGATTAACTCAATATACCATTAAGGTTCATATGACCCAGTTTTAGTTTATTAATTATTTTGGAATAACTCTATTTGCAAGTATTAATATTTCTTGACTTTTATTCTTTCTTTCTCTTTATTCCAAAAAATAAAGAGAAAGATACACCTATTTTTATGAAACTAGAATAAAGCTCTGTTTTGTAATAATCATTTGAATCCATTGGAACCTTTAACATATTTGAGATACGAGTTCTTAGTGATTTCATCTTTCTCTGTTTCTTGAAACATTTGCTATTTAATCATCCTAGGAATTATTTTCTCATTCAGTTCAGTTCAGTTCAGTCGCTCAGTCGTGTCCGACTCTTTGCGACCCCATGAATCGCAGCACGCCAGGCCTCCCTGTCCATCACCAACTCCCGGAGTTCACTCAGACTCACGTCCATCGAGTCCGTGATGCCATCCAGCCATCTCGTCCTCAGTCGTCCCCTTCTTCTCCTGCCCCCAGTCTCTCCCAGCATCAGAGTCTTTTCCAATGAGTCAACTTACTTATCAATTATTCCCAGATATACTTTAAAAAAATTATAAACAAACACAAGAGTAATTAAGGAACCTAGAAGGATAGTAAATTATTAAAATAAACTATCACTACTGTTTCATGCTTCAGGTTCTCTTTTTGAGAAGATATAAAAGGGGACTGGAGACATCATCTTTGTACTCCACTCTTTTGTGGAATGTAACTTTGAACTCATAATTTCTCATACTCTGTCCATAATGGCAAATTGAAGAAAACTGTAAGAGGAAGATATTTCACAACTGCGAGATGATTCAGAATCCTAATGCAGACAGATTAGGAACATTCTATAATCTGACAGTGAAATTCATTTCATAAGCAAAAATTTCAGACATTCAGATTATGATGTCCTGGATAAATTTTCTCAAATTCAAAAATCAATAATGATCCAAAATAAAATTTTAAGGATGAAAAAGATATTTGGTTTCCTCATAGTTAACTGTTAACACAGAAAGCACATTACCATCTATATTTGTGAGAAAAACAAGACCATTCCATTTTATTTAAAAGATGTGTGACACCCTTCTTTCACCTGTTATGATATCTCTGCACCAAACTTACCTGATACAGTTTGTAATCAGCAAATGCTGAAGACAGATGTGTAAGAAAAGGTGATTGGGGGAGAAAGTCATGAGGAAATTTAAAAACTCATTGATCATTCTAAATTGTGTTTATAGATGTAAAACTGAAAATGGTCTTAAGTATAGAGCAAAGAAGATACAGCCAAAATTATATCATCCAAGAGACTGAAAAATTGCTTTTAAGTGTTGCATTTTGATGATGCAAATTCAGTAAGAACCAGGATTAATGATAAGCTAGAATCTCTTCAATATGTGTTTGAAATACAGAATATGTACTACAGAATGGATACATCCCAGGTTCATGCCTGACTGCTGATGGGCAGTTAGTTGCATTTAAAAGATATTTTCCATTTTAGGCATATATAACATTAAAATCATGAAAGTATAAATTATAAATCTGCGTTTACTATATTCAGATTTTCATTAAAATTTCTAAATGATTTTCACTATCTACTTTTACTGATTTTATCTTTTGGTAAATAAAATATTACACAAATATAAATTAGTAAAGAGAGTACATTGGGTCCAGATGTTAAATGGCACTGGCTATTTTTCCTGGCATATGAGAGCAAGGCTTTAGCATGTGGACTAGAAGTAGTTAGGTTCTTGAACTGGACCCAGGTGTGATGTTGAAGCAGGAATATTTTGTGGCACAGTTCTGGGAGTTAGTTTAAAACAAGGCACATGTGGTAAAAATAAATTTTGGGACCAAAAGTACAATTAAATAAAAAGTGCTAATGTCTTCAGACAAACACAGCAGTAGATTTCTTAGCCAATCCTCCTCTGTCCTCCTCTGCTTCCCTTTCTTTTTGCTTCTATCTTCTCCTTCTTTTCCCTCCCAGTCTCTTCCTCCCACTTCTCTTGTGAGTCTGGGTTAATTTAGGAACTGCTGAAAGAACATCTAAATGGCTGTCCTTACTTTATTCTAATTATGGATCAGGAGAAAAAAGTGTTGGCTGTCTTTCAAGGAAAGCCAATCCACTGAACTCTTCCAGTTTTTTTTTTTTTTTCTTTTCTCCCAAACCCAAGGGATTTACATGCTCTCAGAGAAAAGATTCTAAATAAGGAATAATGATCTTAATCTCAACTAGTATGGTTTGTAGGACAGCCTTTTCATAATCTCGATTGCTGCAAATGAATGATTTAGTCTGTATATTTATTGAGCAGCTACTATATGCCAGACACTGGGAATAATTTTTTAAAAAGACATAATCCTGTCTCTCAAAGAGAAATGCGTTCAAACAGTAAACAATTGCCATAATTTGAGGGCAAAGCCAGCCAGGCGTGCTGCAGTCCACGGGATCTCAAAGAGACAGAGACAACCAAGCAACTGAACAACAACAGGAAAAGCAAGCAAAGAGAGGAGCAAAGAGAAAATCAAAGACGAGTTTACTTTCCCAGAAGCCTGTTGAAGAAATACAAACAAAACGCATCCTGAGTTTAAGCTTTAATTTCACAGCTTTCCCTATCTGATTTGCTTATTTTATAAGTAAGCCAACAAGATTTGTGTACTCAGTGACAACACACTGTCTCACAGAACTAACATAGATTTTATTTTCCTAAGAAGTTTTACCCTTCCCTTTGTTTCAAGGTGTATGGAAAAGAAGAGTCCCTTTGGTAAGCCAGCCCAGTGAGAAAGATGCCTTATCTTTGGACTAACCTTTTGCCCAAATAAACTAATGTTTCTTGCCAGTGGCCTAAATCTCTGTCTAAAAGGTCCATAATGTCATAAAATGGATTTTTTTTTGTTTTTTTTTTTTTTTGCTCAGCTCACCCACCAGGGTAGTAAAAAATAAAATAAAATCTATATCCAAATACACACAATAAATTTCCATTGCTCTAGGGGCAAAATAAAAGCACTTCCATTTCCTTTTTATTCTGGATCACAGACCTGACTGTTTCTTTTACCCCCTCTCAAATGAACTTCCAACCTTCAAGGTCATTTTCTTTTTAAAAGTTAACCTAGTGACATCTAGAATAGCTCTCTCTGGGAATACCTTTTTATTTTCCCCCTCTCACTTAATTTGCCTCTTATGCACCTTTCTCTCAGGTCCCATATTTTCAGTAATGCTGATTGGGCAACTATTTACTTTTTGCTTGAGTTTGAAAAGCACATCAACAGGCACATAAATGTGTTTTGGATCTCATCCATGTAGAAATATTACTGGTAACTTGATGAATCTGTAAGTAATTTTACAAAAATGTTTAGTGAGTTTTGCCAAGGACGTCTGACCCCCGGCATTGCTCCACTGATGTAAGTTTTTGAGTGCTTGGCCTGTTCTGATCAGTACCAGCTGTTCATGCTTCAGTTGTACACATCAGATGTTAAGTGAAGGAGAAAAGACAGCATATTCTGACTTAGGCTTGAAAGTTTGTGAGCTAGGACAGAAATAAGACTGCAGTTGAAAGCGAAGCATGTCTTTCATGCTTCATGTTAGGTTCAGTTGTACCTTCAGTTCAGTTCAGTTCAGTCGCTCAGTCGTGTCTGACTCTTTGCAACCCCGTGAATTGCAGCACGCCAGGCCTCCCTGTCCATCACCATCTCCCAGAGTTCACCCAAACTCTTGTCCATCCAGTCGGTGATGCCATCCAGCCATCTTATCCACTGTTGTCCCCTTCTCCTCCTGCCTGCAATCCCTCCCAGTATCAGAGTCAGTTCTTCGCATGAGGTGGCCAAAGTATTGGAGTTTCAGCTTTAGCATCAGTCCTTCCAATGAACACCCAGGGCTGATCTCCTTTAGGATGGACTGGTTGGTTCTCCTTGCAATCCAAGGGACTCTCAGTTGTACCTTCAGTTCAGTTCAGTCGCTCAGTCGTGTCCATCTCTTTGCGACCCCATGAATCGCAGCATGCCAGGCCTCCCTGTCCATCACCAACTCCCGGAGTTCACTCAGACTCACGTCCATCAAGTCAGTGGTGCCATCCAGCCATCTCATCATCCTCTGCCGTCCCCTTCTCCTCCTGCCTCCAATCCCTCCCAGCATCAGAGTCTTTTCCAATGAGTCTTAGCAAAATTAAAAATCTCTCTCAATCAGATGCTGCATAGAGCAGATAGAGTATCTCTAACAAAGAATAAAGATTCATTAAAATAGTTTTGTTTGATAAAGATTTAAAAAACTGTTTGATTTTTTTGTACAGACTTCTTCACAGACTTCCAAGGAAGAAAATAAAAACAATAAAATATTGATAATGTATTGTGATTTCCTTAGAGAGCAGTAAGAAATCTATTTCAGGACACATTTCAGTAGGAGTTAAAATTATTTAGGTTTTTAAATTTTTTGCTTTGAAAGACCATGAGGTTAGTGAAAGCATGGGATATTTTAAGTATATTTACATCCAGCCTAAATGCCAACACAGAGATGCCCCTTTAGTTCAGTTCAGTTCAGTCACTCAGTCGTGTCCGACTCTTTGTGACCCCATGAATTTATAAAAGTGGAAGTACGTATTCTTCCACTTTTAAATACTTTCTTCCACTTTTACATACATTTCTTCCACTATTACATACATTATTCCACAAATACATACATAATGGAATGTATGTATTTCATTACATCTAAACACATACTGCCTAGGGCGTGGCTCCCAGTATCATAACATACGTTTAAGGTTTAGGGCCAGGCATAGTTGTTAAAAACTAGTATTGAGAGAGTGTTAGTTAAAGCTTTGGAGTAGAATGTCCATCAGACCAAACAAAACAATAGCCCTATTGACAGTAACCAAAAAGTGGAAATGACCCAAATGATGAACCTCACTGATTAATGGAGAAGTAAACAGTGGTATATCCATACAATGGGAAAGTATTCAGCCACTAAAGGGAATGAAGTGATACTTGCTACAGTGTGGATGAATTTTACAAATTGTTGTTGTTGTTGTTCAGTCGCTATGTCCTACCTAACAAACTGCAGAATGCCAGGCTTCCCTGTCTTTCACTATCTTTCAGAGTTTGCTCAAACTCATGTCCATTGAGTTGGTGATACTATCTAACCCTCTCATTCTCTGCTGTCCCCTATTTTTTCCTTCCGTCTTTTGGAGAATCAGGGTTTTTTCCAATGAGTCAACGCTTGGCATCAGGTGGCCAAGGTATTGGAGCTTCAGCTTCAGCATCAGTCCTTCTAGTGAGTATGTATTCAAGGGTGATTTCCTTTAGGATTAACTGGTTTGATCTCCTTGCTGTCCGAAGTAAAAGTGAAAGTCATTCAGTTGTATCTGACTTTATAGTCCATGGGATTCTCTGGTCACAGAATACTGGAGTGGGTAGCCATTCCCTTCTCCAAGGGATCTTCCCAACCCTGGGATCGAACTGAGATCTCCCACATTGCAGGTGGATTCTTTACCTACTGAACCACCAGGGAAGCCTTGCTTGCTGTCCAAGGGACTCTCGGGAGTCTTCTCTGGCACCACTATCCAAAAGCATCAGTTCTTCCTTGCTCAGCCTTCTTTATGGTCTGACTCTCACATCTGAACATCACTACTTGAAAAACCATTTTTCTGACTATGCAAACAATGTCGGCCATGTGATATCTCTGCTTTTTAATATGCTGTCTAGATTTGTCGTAGTTTTCCTTCAAAGGATCAATTGTCTTAATTTCATGGCCACAGTCACCATCTGCAGTGGTTTTCAAGCCCAAGAAAATAAAATCTGTCACTGTTTCCACTTTTCCCTCTTCTATTTGCCATGAATTGATAGGACTGGAAGCCATGATCTTAGTTTTTTGAATGTTGACTTTTAAGCAAGTTTTATCACTCACCTCTTTCACCCTCAAGAAAAGGTTCTCTAGTTTATCTTCACCTCCTGCCATTAGAGTGGTATTATCTGCATATCTGATGTTGTTCATATTTCTTCCAGCAGTCTTGATTCCAGCTTGTGATTCACCCAGCCCAGCATTTTACATGATGTACTCTGCGTAGAAGTTAAATAACCAGGGTGGCAACAACCCAGTCTGTTGTTCCGTGTACAGTTCTAACTGTTGCTGCTTGACCTATATACAGGTTTCTCAAGGGACAGGTAAGATGGTCTGGTATTCACATCTCTGTAAGAGTTTTCCACAGTTTTTTGTGATCCACACAGTCAAAAGATTTAGCATAGTTGGTGAAACAGAAGTAGATGTTTTTCTGGAATTCTCTTGCTTTTTCTAAGATTAGTGAAATTTGGCAATTTGATCTCTGCTTCCTCTGCCTGTTATAAACCCAGTTTGTACATCTGAAACTTCTAGGTTCACATACTGCTGACGCCTAGCTTGAAGGATTTTGAGCATAACCTTGTTAGCAGGTGAAATGAGTGCAACTGTACAGTAGTTTGAACATTGTTTGGCACTACCCTTCTTTGAAATTGGGATGAAAACTGACCTTGTCTAGTCTTGTGGCCACTGATGAGTTTTCCAAATTTGCTGACATATGGAGTATAGCACTTTAACAGAATCATCCTTTAGAATTTAAATAGTTCGGCTGAAATTCCATCACCTCCTCTGTGTTCATAGTAATGCCTCCTGGGGCCCACTTGAATTCACACTCCAAAATTTCTGACTCTAGGTGAGTGATCACACCATTGTGGTTATCTGGGTCATTAAGACCTTTTTGTATACTTCTTCTATGTATTCTTCAGTTCAGTTGCTCAGTTGTGTCTGACTCTTTGCGAACCCATAGACTGCAGAACACCAGGCCTCCCTGTCCATCACCAAGTCCCAGAGCTTACTCAAACTCAGGTCCATTGAGTCGGTGATACCATCCAGCCATCTCATCTTCTATCGTCCCCTTGTCCTCCCAGCCATCTCATCTTCTATCGTCCCCTTGTCCTCCCAGCCATCTCATCTTCTATCGTCCCCTTGTCCTCAATCTTTCCCAGCATCAGAGTCTTCTCCAATGAGTCAGTTCTTCCCATCAGGTGGCCAAAGTACGGGAGTTTCAGCTTCAGCATCAGTCTTTTCAATGAATGTTCAGGACTGATTTCCTTTAGGAAGAACTGGTTGGATCTCCTTGCAGTCCAAGGGACTCTCAAGAGTCTTCTCCAGCAACATAGTTCAAAAGCATAAGTTCTTTGGGGCTCAGCTTTCTTGCAACCTCTTAATATTCTCTTCTGCTTCTCTTAGGTCCTTATTGTTCCTGTTCTTTACTGTGCCCGTCCTTGCATGAAATGTTCCCTTGATAGCTCCAGTTTTCTTGAAAAGATCTCTAGTCTTTCCCATTCTGTTATTTTTGTTTTCTTCTACTTCTTTGCATTGTTCATTTAAGAAGGGCTTTTTATTTCTCCTTGCTTTTCTCTGGAACTGTATTCAGTTGGATATATTTTTTCCCTTTCTCCTTTGCCTTTCACTTCTCTTCTTTTCTCAGCCATTTGTAAAGGCTCCTCAGACAACCACTTTACCTTCTTGTAATTCTTTTTCTTTGGGATGGTTTTGCTCACCACCTCCTGTACAGTGTTATGAACCTCCGTCCATAGTTCTTCAGGCACTCTGTCTACCAGATATAATCCCTTGAATCTATTCATCACCTTCACTGTATAATCATAAATGATTAGATTAGGTCATACATGAGTGACCTAGTGGTTTCTTGTACTTTCTTCAATTTAAGCATGATTTTTGCAATAAGGAGCTCGTGACCTGAGCTAAGTGAAAGAAACAGGAAATAAAAGATCACATATGTGAAGATTTCATATATTTGAGATGTGCAAAATAGATAATTCCACATAGACAGAAAATGGAATGAAGAGTGACTCTCGATGGGAATAGTATCTCTTTTTTAGTCCCTAAGTTGTGTCGACTCTTTCATGATCCCATGGACTGTATGTAGCCCTCAGGGTCCTCTGTATATGGGATTTCCCAGGTAAAAATACTGGTGTGGGTTTCCATTTCCTTCTCTAGGGGATCTTCCCAACCATGACTCTTACATTGGCAGACATGTTATTTGCTACTGAGTCACCCAAGAAAGCCCCATTTGCTGGGAGACGATGAAAATGTGCTGGAACTAGATGGTGCTAACTGTTCAACTTTATAAATAAAGACCACTGAGTTAGATACTCATAAAGGGTAAATTTTAAGTGATGTGAATGATGTCTCAATTTCAAAAATTGTGAGTAAGGGAAAGCAAGCCAGCCTGTAATTTTGAGAGATGATATACATCTATTTCCTTTTTATGTGCTCTCTATTCTATCCCTCTGAAACTGTATATTAGAAAGTGTCATGGTATTATCCAGGTCTCTTAACATTTCTTTCACATTTTCCTTTTCTTTATCCTTCTCTGCTGCATTCTAGGTAGCCTTAGAAAAACGAATTTCCAGCTTACAAATTTTACTTTGTAAGTATGTCTTTTTTCTTGCTAGTCTATGTACTGAGATTTACCTTTTAACAATTATAGTTTTTCTCTTTTACCTGTTCTATTTTCTCTTTTAGATATTATATTTTCAATTTGTCTGGTCAGTTTTTCTGTCTTTTGTTTTTTCAGTCATTTATTCAGTTCCTTCTTTTATTTCCTCAACAACAATAAACAAATTTTCATGATCTCTATCTGATAATTACAGTATCTTCAAACTTTGTGAGTCTAATTCTTCAGTTTATTGCTTCTATCAACTCTCACTCATGGTACCTTTTTTCCCCGAGTATGTTCTTTGTGTATGTGTGTGTAGTAGAAGGTGGGCGATATTTTCTTTAGCATGTATGGTAAACTATGGGGGGTGATTTTAAACTTAATCCATTTCCAGAAAAGATTTGGTGTTGCTTCAGTTGTGTGCCTGAATAAACAAGCAATCCAAAACTTTAAAATTAAAAACCAGTTTGAATATATTCAGAACGCCCCAATGGCATCAGTTGTAACGTGAAACCTGTGCAAGAGCTAAATATGGCTGCAAACACTCAGAGGCGATTTTTTCATTTCTTTAAAAAAGATTGTTTCTAGGAAGCCACCTGAAAGTTATTTTTTTCTTCCATGTTTCTCCTTTTTAAGATAATTTTTATTTTAGTGTAGAAAGAGGGGTCTCCTTTTAAAGATTCTGGCTTTATCTGGGGTTCCCTGATGGCTCACCAGGTAAAGAATCATCCTTCAGTGGAGGGGATACCGGAGAAGTGAGTTTGATTCCTGGGTCAGAAAGATCCCCTAGAGGAGGAAACAGCAACTTACTCCAGTATTCTTGTCTAGAGAATCTCATGGACAAGAGGATCCTGGTTGGCTACACTCCAAAGGCTCACAAAGAGTTGGACACAGCTGAGCACAGTACAATTATGAATTTATTTTTTATGAGACCTAATTTTTATATCCTGCTAAGAAAACATCATAAATTAAAATGAAGAATCTTATTTGTACAGAAATATATATTGCAGTTTTATTTTAAATATCCCCAAACTGGAACAACTCAAATACCAATCCACAAGAGAACAGGTAAACATACTGGGGTTGTTTTTTTTTTTTTGAGAGAGAACACTACTTAACATTAATTTAAAAACTTAAGCTAACTGATCCTCAAAACAAAATTGATAAACCTCAAAACGTAGAGTGAAAAAAATCAGACCAATCAACTGAATCCAGGCCAAGTTAATCTAGAATAGTAAAAATCTAAATAGTAAATACAAAGGGGAAGTTAAGACTAGCCAGAGATAGAAGAAACAATATCTTTCTTAAAAATTTTCTTGTATCTTTTAGTGCGGTTGCATGTGTGTGTGTGTGTATGTGTGTGTGTGTGTATTTGAGAAAAATCACCAAGTTAAAGTCTGCATATTTCAGTTTATGTAGATTTTATCTCAATAAACCAATGAAGAATATGTGGAAGAAATAAACTAAATATTTGACAGTTTTGTAGATAAATGAAAGCAAAGTAGGGTCACTGATGCCCTAGAGAATCTTCAAGAAAATTAGAGATACCAAGGGAACTTTTCATGCAAAGATGGGCTCAATAAAGGGCAGATGGTACGGACTTAACAGAAGCAGAAGACATTAAGAAGAGGTGGCAAGAATATACAGAAGAACTGTACAAAAAAGATCTTTAAGACCCAGATAATCATGATGGTGTGATCACTCACCTAGAGCCAGATATCCTGGAATGTGAATTCAAGTGGGCCTTAGGAAGCATCACTACAAACAAACCTAGTAGAGGTGATGGCATTCCAGTGGAGCTATTTCAAATCCTGGAAATTGATGCTGTGAAAGTGCTGCACTCAATATGCCAACAAATTTGGAAAACTCAGCAGTGGCCACAGAACTGGAAAAAGACAGTTTTCTTTCCAATCCCAAACAAAGGCAATGCCAAAGAATGCTCAAAAAACCACACAATTGCACTCATCTCACACACTAGTAAAGTAATGCTCAAAATTCTCCAAGCCAGGCTTCAGCAATACGTGAACCATGAACTTCCAGCTGTTCAAGCTGGATTTAGGGAAGGCAGAGGAATCAGAGATCAAATTTCCAACATCCACTGGATCATGGAAAAAGCAAGAGAGTTCCAGAAAAACATCTAGTTCTGCTTTATTGACTATGCCAAAGCCTTTGACTGTGTGGATCACAAGAAACTGTGGAAAATTCTTCAAGAGAATTCTGAAAGAGATGGGAATACCAGACCACCTGACCTGCTTCTTGAGAAACGTGTATGCAGGTCAGGAAGCAATAGTTAGAACTGGACATGGAACAACAGACTGGTTCCAAATAGGAAAAGAAGTGCATCAAGGCTGTACGTTGTCACCCTGCTTATTTAACTTATATGCAGAGTACATCAAGAGAAATGCTGAGCTGGAGGAAGCACAAGCTGGAATCAAGACTTCTGGGAGAAATATCAATAACCTCAGATATGCAGATGACACCACCTTTATGGCAGAAAGTGAAGAAGAACTAAAGAGCCTCTTGATGAAAGTGAAAGAGGAGAGTGAACATGTTGGCTTAAAGCTCAACATTCAGAAAACTAAAATGGCATCCGGTCCCATCACTTCACGGCAAATAGTTGGGGAAACAGGGGAAACAGTGGCTGACTTTATTTTTCTGGGCTCCAAAATCACTGCAGATGGTGACTGCAGCCATGAAATTAAAAGATGCTTACTCCTTGGAAGGAAAGTTATGACCAACCTAGACAGTATATTCAAAAGCAGAGACATTACTTTGCCAACAAAGGTCCGTCTAGTCAAGGCTATGGTTTTTCCAGTGGTCATGTATGGATGTGAGAGTTGGACTATAAAGAAAGCTGAGCACTGAAGTACTGATGCTTTTGAACTGTGGTGTTGGCAAAGACTCTTGAGAGTCCTTTGGACTGCAAGGAGATCCAAGCAGTCCATCCTAAAGGAGATCAGTCCTGGGTGTTCACTGGAAGAACTGATGTTGAAGCTGAAAGTCCAATACTTTGGCCACCTGATGTGAAGAGGTGACTCATTTGAAGAGACCCTGATGCTGGGAGGGATTGAGGGAAGGAGGAGAAAGGGACGACAGAGCATGAGACGGTTGGATGGCATCACCGACACGATGGACATGGGTTTGGGTGGACTCTGGGAGTTGAAATGGACAGGGAGGCCTAGCGTGCTGCAGTTCATGGGGTCGCAAAGAGTCATACATGACTGAGCGACTGAACTGAATTGAAGGATTACAAATACATGGTGTATATCCCAGTATTTTCTTCAACTTGACACATGATCAACATCAGTAATTATGTCAACCGTTTTTTTTTTCTGTTTACACTGACTCAAAATTTTCCTTTCAAAAGCATTTCTATGAAACTATTGGCAATTCACAAACAAGATGAAAATTTTGTACCCACTAACATTTTAAACAGCCATTGGGTAACTCATGTATTCCTTTTTTTGCTCTTATCTCACATTGAATCCATACTTAAATGCTTTTAATACTATCTAAAAATTATATTTAAATTCTGATTGCATCTCTCCACTTCCATTATCACCATCCTAGCCTAGCCATGAACATGTTTTAACCGGACTATTACTCTTTGTTCTTATTTCTACCTGTTTCATTTTGTCTTTCTACAAAAGAGGAGAAAGTTTTGTTTTCAAATATGCCAGATAGATTACCCCCCACACATCCTTTAGAGTACAGGTCAAGGTCTTATCTGGTTCAGCTTCCTTTGATGATCTATCTCCAGCTAACCTTTTTTTCCTTTTTTTTCCTACTGTGCTGCACCCTGATCTCTCCACTAACCAGGCTGTACACTCTGTCCTTCCAACACAGCGTAAATGCCTCTGGTTCACTGTCTTGACACTCATCATCCCTTCTGTTGAAAACACTTCCAACGTATCTTCATGGCCTGAATGTCAGCTAACTTTTTTGAAGTGTCTACTCACATGTGAAGTCACCAGGGAGGCATATCCAGATGAACTATCTCAAATATTACACACTCCTCCATCCCCTGTGCATATGATATCTCCTTTTACTACTTGACTGTTTTTAAACCCTTATGATCACACACACATACACACAGTTTCATTTTCTGTCTCATTTTGCTTAAAAGTAAAGTGCATGCACGTGGAGAGTATCTTTATTTTGCTCGCTGCTTTATCTACATACTCCACCATTCTACCATATAGTAGTTACTGACTTATATATCTCCAGAACCGATGCCACAGTAGAAATTTCCTAAATGTTAGTTTAATGAATATACTCAAGAAATTTATATTTGAGAGAAAAAAAAAATGATGTCACATCCCTCTCCTTGAGGACGAGAGAGAAGAAAAAGACTGTTAAAGACTATTCTCCCCTGACATATTATTGTATGCATCAGTTTTGAAAGGAAAAGTATGGGTTCTACTGATATTACAACTTATATGTTGGTGGAAGAAGTTATTTGATGCTATGTTCTTTATTTCCCATTCTTTTTATCTCTGTGCTTTTGTCTTTATAAGTTATCTTGACCTAATTCAAATTCACTGATGCTTCAGTCTGCTGCCCATCTTCTGTTAAATCTGTTCAAAAATTTTTAATTCCAAACACCTTATTTTTCAGTTGTACAGTATTCAATTTATTTTCTCTTCTGTGTCTCCATTTCTTTGTTAAATGATTATTTTTTCAGTTATTGTCTTTATTGCCTATATTTCTTTAACATATGTATAATGACATTTAAAATTCCTTTTCAGAAGTTCTAATCTGCGATGCTATGTGTCTGCTTCTATTTTTTATTTTTGCTCTTAATTTTGGTTGACATTTTTCTGTTTCTTTACGTGTTTTGAAATTTGTGGTTGTATGTCAGGTATTATACATTAAAAAACAAACAAACAAACAGACAAAGAAATATCTGTCCCCCATCCCAGCAAGAGAGCATTCTCTCTGGCAGTTAGGATAAGAAACTGATTATGTATCGATTGATTCAGGAGATGAGCCATGTCAGCAGTGGGTTGCAATTTAACTTCCTTTTTTTTTTTTTTCTTCAGTTCGCTAGAACTTTTTAATTCTTCTGTGAATATTGTGTTCCTTTTTAATTGAAATACAGTTGATTTACTGTGTTTTGTTAGTTTCAGGTATACAGCAAAATGATTGAATTGTCATATATATGCATGTAAATATTTATATATGTGACTCTGAAAAAGAATTTCCGGTTCTTTTCCGTTATAAGTTATTACAAGATATTTAATATAGTTCCCTGTGCTGTGCAGTAGGTCCTTCCTGGCTATCTATTTTATACATGCTGCTGCTAAATCGCGTCAGTCGTGTCCAGCTCTGTGCAACCCCATAGATGGCAGCCCACCAGGCTCCCCTGTCCCTGGGATTCTCCAGGCAAGAATACTGGAGTGGGTTGCCATTTCCTTCTCCAATGGATGAAAGTGAAAAGTGAAAGTGAAGTCGCTCAGTCATGTCCGACTCTTAGCGACCCCATGGATTGCAGCCTACCAGGCTCCTCCATCCATGGGATTTTCCAGGCAAGAGTACTGGAGTGGGGTGCCATTGCCTATGTTAATCCCAAACTCCTAATTTATCTTCCCCTCCTTTCTGCTTTGGTAACTGTAAGTTTGTTTGTTTGTTTGTTTTTTTGTCTATGGGTCTGTTTCTGTTTTGTATATAAGTTCATTTATTTGTACCATGGTTTATTTTTAATTCCACTTATAAGCAATATTATGCAATATTTGTTATTCTTTGACTTATTTCACTCAGTGTGGTAATCTCTAGGTGCTTCCATGTGGCTGTAAATTGCATTATGTCAGCCGGTGGCTCAGGGGGTAAAGCATCTGTCTACAATGCAGGAGACCTGGGTTCGATCCCTGGGTTGGGAATATCCCCTGGAGAAGGAAATGGCAATCCACTCCAGTACCATTGCCTGGAAAATCCCATGGACAGAGGAGCCTGGTAAGCTACAGTCCATGGAGTCGCAAAGAGTCAGACACGACTGAGTGACTTCACACACACACACAACAATCCATTGTACAAATATATCACATCTTTTTAATCCATTAATCTGTCAGTGGACATTTAGATTGCTTTCATATGTTAGCTTTTGTAGACAGTGCTGTAGTTAACACTGAGGGTGCATTTCAAATTATGGTTTTCTCTGGATATGCACCCAGGCTGCGATTGTAGCTTCACACTGTAATGCTACTTTTAGTTTTTTAAGGAACATCAGTATTGTTTTCCAGGTTTCCCAGGTGGTGCTAGTGGTAAAGAACCGGGCTGGCAATGCAGGCAATGGCACCCCACTCCAGTACTCTTGCCTGGAAAATCCCATGGATGGAGGAGCCTGGTAGGCTGCAGTCCATGGGGTCGCTAGGAGTCGGACATGACTGAGCAACTTCACTTTGACTTTTCACTTGCATACATTGGAGAAGGAAATGGCAACCCACTCCAGTGTTCTTGCCTGGAGAATCCCAGGGACAGAGAAGCCTGGTGGACTGCCATCTATGGGGTTGCCCAGATTCGGACACGACTGACACGACTTAGCAGCAGCAGCAGCCAGTGCAGGAGACATAAGAAGCATGGGTTCCGTCCCTGAGTCAGGAAGGTCCCCTGAAGGAGGGCAACAACTCCAGTATTCTTGCCTGTAGAATCTGTGGACAGAGGCACCTGGGGGACTACAGTCCATGGGGTCTCAAAAAGTCAGACTTGACTGAAGCAACTTAGCACATAGCATGCTATTCTCCATAATGACAGCACCAATTTACATTTCCACCTACAGTGTGGCAGGGCTCCCTTTGCTCAGCAGCCTCTCCAGCATTTCTTATTTGTGTGTTTTTAAAAATTAATTTTATTAGAGTATTGTTGATTGACAATATTGTATTAGTTTCTGCTGTATAGCAAAGTTATTCAGTTATACATATACATATAAACACTCTTTTTGTAGATTATCTTCCCTTCGAGGTCATTACAGAGTACTGAGTAGAGCTCCCATGCTATACAGTAAATTCTAATTACTCAGCTGTTTTATATATAGTGTTGTATACATGTCAGTCCCCATCTTCCAATTTATCCCTCTCTCCCCTTCACTGCTTGGTGACTGAAAGTTTGTTTTCTACATCTGTGACTATTTCTGTTTCATAAATAGGTTTGTAGACGTTTTGATGATGGCCATTCTGACTTGAGATGATATAATACCTGATTATACTTTTAATTTGCATTTCTTTAATAGTTCTCAATGGTAAACATGTTTCCATGTGCCTTTTGGCCATCTGTGTGGCTTCTTTGGAGAAATGTCTATTTGGACCTCATATTTTGCTTGGCTTTTTAAAAATATACTGAGCTATATAAGCTGTTTGTATAGTTTAGAGATTAATCTCTTGTAGATCACATTGCTTGCTAATATTTTCTCCATTTTATGGGTTGTCTTTTTGTTTTGTTAATGGGTTCCTTTGCTATGCAAAAGCTTTTAAGTTTAATTAAGTCCCATATGTTTGTTTTTCCTCTATTTCCATTACTCTGGGAGACAGATCCAAAAAGTTATGCTGCCATTTATGTCAGAGTGTTCTGCCTATGTTTTCCTAAGGAGTCTTATAGTGTCTGGTCTTACATTTACATTTAGCTATTGAATCCATTTTTAGTTTATTTTTGTGTGTGATATTAGAGAATGTTCTAATTTAATTCTTTTACAGTCTAGTTGTCCTAGCACCATTTATTGAAGAGACTCTCTGTTCTCTGTTGTAGAGTCTTGCTTCCTTTCTTGTAGATTAATTGACCCTGGATGCATGGGTTTATTTCTGGGCTTTCTCTTCTGTTCCATTGATCTACATTTCCTCACCGCCCTGAATGTGCCCAGTCTCGCCACTTTTGTTTAATTCATGTCAGCTTTCAAATGTCTAAAGATTGATATCCATAAGATATTATTATAGGCACATCCTTCTAGCAGGACTTTGGAACTAAAGTGCAAGACTTATGAAGATTCCTCTTCTTCCTCAGTCTGTCCCCCAGCATTCTATAATGCCACACTCTTAGTAAATGTTTACTGGGTGAGTGAAGTCTTATAGGAAGAAAAAACTAGCTCCGCCAGATTCCAGTCATTCATGTCACCTACACAGCTGTGGAAAACTCTACTGGATGCTGTTTACTCCAACAGATTACCTCTCACTATGCTAGGTCTGATCTTTCTCCTCTATGCTTGTATTCAGCAAGTGTCACCAGGGAATTGCCAACAATCTTCCTTTATTTACTCAAGATCTCATTCCTCTCTATATCTTACTTTTAGAATTCTTTACATCTGCAACTATTGAATATCTTCAAATATATATGTGTATATAAACATATACACACAAACAGGTGGGTGTACACACACACTCATTATTTGCTTTATTGTTATGGAGGGAGCAATGATTTTTAATGAATGGCTGCCTTTTAACAGAGGTTAAACTCAGAAAAATTATTGTAAATCAGTATAGTGCTGAAAATTTTGAGATATAACATTTACTTAAGCAAATTTGTCTGTTTTACCTAATGTTTAAGCAACAATTATTGAAAAAAATATGATAAGTAATTTTTGTGAATCAAATCAATTAATCACAAGCCAGGCTTTCAAGTCTTTCCCATGAGGTTCCAAATTGTCATGTTGGAAATCAACTTTTTTGGGAATTAGAAATTTCTTCTGTGACAAAAGACTTATTTTTAAGTTGATTAACCCAGTAGGCTTCCCAAGGTACACTAGTGGTAAAGAACCTGCCTACCGATGCAGGAGATATATCCCTTGGACAGAGGAGCCTCTGGTCCATAGGGTCACCAAGAGTCAGACATGACTGAAGCAACTTAGCATACATGCAAGACTAGAGCAGCAAAAAGAAAATACATACATAGCAACCATAAGATTTTTCTACGTTATAGAAGTAATACTGTCAAAAAGGATTTTAAATAAAATTATAAATAATGATTTTGAGATTATTTTCAGTGAGCACTTAAATAGGAAGATATTTGACTTCTGCCGTTAAACAAAAAGATGACATTAAGGTCATTGCCTTTATAAACTTCTGTTTATCCATATTAAAATGACATGCTCACTAATATTTCGTCTGATTCTAACATTCTTTGACACCTTTCTAATGCCCACTAGGATGTCCACATAGCTTTTAGGAGTTAGTATTTTAGTTATGAATTTAGGTTCTGGAATAAAAGAAGTTTGAGTTTGAACCTCAGGGCTCTGCACTATGACTTTGAGCAAGTTACATAGGCCATTCAAGTTGCAACCTTCTTATCTGCAAATGAAAGTAAAAACACTCAGTTCAAAATATTCTTGTAAGAATTAAATGATGAGGACCCACTGTATTTTCTCACATTTAAGGCACTGTTAATTTTGTTCTTTGTTGTACCCTGAGATAAAACAGTGTAAGTAAGACAAAGAACATAGGAGAGAAAATCATGAATCTGATCTGAAAACTAACTATAAAATTTCTGAACAGAAAAATCAGCTTAAATTCCCTCTAAAAAGTTCCATTTTGTGTGAGCTACTCAGTAGTTAATATTTTTAAAGATTAATATATAAACTAGAATGAGAACCTATCAAACACTTAATGAATTGTTCACTTCTATTACTAATGTCTTAAATTCTGTTTTTACTGAAAATATAATGTAGCCTATGTTGGTGGAGGAACAAACTAGTGGAGGTACAAATCAATCTGTTGATTGAGCTATCTGTCTATTTCGGCCTTCAACTTTGCCCTTTATCAAAAGACTGGTTTTGGAAAAAAAAAAATATTAAGCTCATATTTCCCCCATAATATTCAGTATGAAGGGTAATGATTTAGAAAAATCCAGAAAGAATAAACCAAGAAAACAGAAATGGCATTGACCAAAGAAAATATGGCTGAACACAAGAAAAACTATTTTATATTTCTTCCCACACAATTGGTCAAAACCAAATGATTAGAGTTTTAAAATCAGGAACTTGGCACTTTTGAAGAGTGATTTTTAAAGAAAGTATATGGAAAAACTAACCAAATGGCTTTAAGCTGCTCAAATGCTAAAAACCTATTCTATTGCAGAGACAAAGAATCAAGTGTGGAAAACCCAGTTATCTCCTTTAATTTTATGGTTCATGGAAGAGATGAACAACGCTTTATCTAGTGTGTCTCAGTCTTTAGAAAACAAACCAAACACAACAAAATCTCCTGCTAGGTTAATAATTTGGCTTTTTGTATGGAAATGATTTTAGTATTCTAAAATGTCTATTCCACATCCCAATCTAAAGTAGGCTCTACATACAAGACTGTATAGTGTAGAGTGCTGCTGATTATTATGCATAAGAGTAATGGATGGAAAATTATTTATTAAATAATCTTAAGGAAGAGATGGTTCATCTCCGTGGCTCCTCTTGGATCAAAAGACAGTAGCAAAACTTGAGAAGAGGACTTGACTGACAGTTTAATGTGACAAGTTTCCTCCGGAAGCATCTTTCACAAGAGGTTTTTTATGACATGGGAGGCAATTTAATGAGGCCCTGGAAGGAAATCTTGAAATCATGACTATAATTTGTTGTTTTCAAATAAATAGGAGGGAAGACATTTCTCATTTTGCCACAATTTTGCCATTAAGAGTCTCTTGAGAAAGTGAGTAGTCATACATTTCTGATAAAGGAGCTTTTATTTACCCATACATTTCAAGGGTTATGATTACAGCATCAGCAACTGACTTCAGAAGAGATTGTGCAGAGACAGATAATACAGCTCATTGAACTGTGTGATCCGGGAAGTACACACACCTGGTAAAGCTCTAGCTGGGATTACAGGCCTGACATTTTGGGCTCACTAGTTAAGAAGGGACTTTTGAGAAAAGCAAACAAAAGTTAAAACAACAAAACAAAATTAATTTTCCCCTTAAACTACAAAATGACTTTCCAAATTCTAGCGACTCTTCTTTGACTATTACATCTACTAAAGCATTTTCTACAACTGCCTTGAAATCGTAATATCAGAAATAGAACAGTAAGTGTATCACTTGGTGCTATAGTCTAGTACTAAGAAAGTAAAATAGAATATTTACAACCACTGTTGATTAAAAAATAATAGCTGCCTTTATGTTGTCTAGGTATAGCTAGTGAAAATATAAAAAATAGGGAGTATTTTTTAACGAGTATATTTCCAATATAACTTATATTTGATTATCATGAAACAACCATATTTTAGAAATATAAAACACTAAGAATTGCAACAATGATTACATTTTATAAATCTGAAAGTTTAAAAATGACTGAAAAAAGTTAATTAGTGCAGCCATCAATTTTCTTATGATTTACTAAAATCATACTAAACGGTACAAGAACACAAGTGTAATTTACCAGAGACTTTAACTTAAAACATTTGCTTATTATGCTGACAGACTTCTGCATGTACCAAATATACCTGTTTAGATATTTGTAACTACAGATAGTTTAGGAGACAAGAATAAGAAAAAATAAAACAAGCAAGACACACAAAAGAGTGATCCTTATATTCTACATAGACTCTATAGAGAACCTCAGTAGCCTTTGTACTAATGAGTGGAGTGTATCTGATGAAATTCCCCTCTGGATATTTTTCAGATATTAAATTTTGAAATGACATATCTTACAAACAAAGGTAGAAGCAATTTTACCCTATTACGAACTTAAAATTTCACACAGTGAAGATGGGAAGAGAAAGTAAAATGAGGGTAAAGAGAAAGCTAATCAGAATTTAGAGGTTTGCTGGGTTAATGTCTAGGCTTAAGAGACTCAGATTTCATAATTTTTTCATATCGTGTGTCTTAGCCTTAAGACTGACCTGCACTTAAACAGCATGATGAATAAAACCCTGTCTCCGTCAGAGAACTACAGGCCCACATTACAATGTCACAGTGTTGCATAAGGAAAAAAGAAAGAAAAAACTGTAGAATTTTTATAAAACCTCAGCTGGTAAAAAATCCACCTCCAATGTGGGAGACCTGGGTTGGGAAGATCTCCTGGAGAAGGAAATGGCTACCCACTCAAGTATTCTGGCCTGGAAAAGTTCATGGACTATATAGTTCATGGGGTCTCAAAGAACTGGACACAACTGAGTGACTTTCACTTTTACATTATAAAACCTAGGTGCTAAGCAAAGTGAAAACAAAGGAAGAAGTTATAAAAATGGAGAAAATACTGTAAAGAATAAACCATCTGTGGAAGTCTCTTAGAACTTGTTTACTTACCTGATAATGCTACAACCCAGGACCATTCTCTACCATACTTATTGAATTGCTTTCATTGGTTATACTGTGAAATTTTGCACCAATTATAAATTAATTTGGATTGAAACTATCTCTGCTAGGATGAAAAATCTCTTGGTACAAACAAATGATCGCTTCTAAATTTTAAAGTTAGATCACTTTTCAAAAAGAAGAAATCCCGATCTGATGGTAGAGGGAAGATCCAGCCTTTCTGGATGCTGAAGAGCTTTGTTGTGCAGAGCAGGTGGAAGGAACAGAAAGAGGAGTAGGACTTAGCAGCCATGTGATGACCTGGGCTGCTGGAGGACTCAGAGGGAGCCTGGAAGATTAAGAAGGACTGGATGGTGTGAGATAGAGAGCATATGACAAATATAAAATAATGCCCATGCTGCTGCTGCTGCTAAGTCACTTCAGTCGTGTCCGACTCTGTGCAGCCCCACAGACGGCAGCCCACCAGGCTCCCCCCATCCCTGGGATTCTCCAAGCAAGAACACTGAGTGGGTTGCCATTTCCTTCTCCGATGCATGCAAGTAAAAAATGAAAATGAAGTCGCTCAGTCATGTGCCCGACTCTTAGCGACCCCATGGACTGCAGCCCACCAAGCCTCTCTGTCCATGGAATTTTCCAGGCAAGAGTACTGGAGTGGGGTGCCATTGCTTTCTCCTATAATGCCCATAAACAACCCTATTTGTCATTTTGTTATATGTGCCACTTACTGACATGTTTTAATTAGGAGATTCACTTGCCAATAGTAAAATAATTCAGCTCAAACCATCATAGACAATCAGTGGGACCATGGGGGCAAACCAGCATAGGCTGCATGTTGCCTTTGCCGTCCTAGCTCCAGAGATGCCGCAGGATAAAAAAGAAAATCTAGGAAGACCTGAAGAACTAATGCAAAACTCATGAGAGGCCACTGAGAGAGTACTGTTGAATCACGTATATATGTATGGGGCTTAAGGTGGGGAAAGGCTGGAGAAGGATGAGGCCAAAAGAGAAAAGGAATCAAACTAATTAAGAATATTCAAGATTTTATGGGGAAATATTTTAATCTCTAACAAAGCAGATAAAACAGGTTTTAATAATTGGGCAAATATACCATATTTAAAGATGGGAAGACTTCACGTTCAAAGTTAAAGATCAACCAAATTGCAAACTCAATGCTTTGCAAATCAAATTACTGTTAAGATACTTAGGGTATCCAAAATAACAAATTCTAAAATTCAGATAAAAGAATGGAGTTCAGAGTTGCCAAATCTGTGTCGATGAAGAAAATTAAAGGGGGGATGACTACACCAGATATTAAGGGATCTGATGAAAATATTATAACAAGAGTATGGACTAGCAAAGGAACAACTAGGTGAATTAAAACAGATAATTCAGCTGCAGAGCTGTGTGTGTACAGGAACTTTACGTATAAGTGAAGCAGCAAAGGCTAGTAGAATGAGGGAAGAGGAGAATGGTTGGAAATGGATTTAGGAAGATGTTTGGGGGCATGGCTGGGTAGGGCTTTATAGGGAATGGTGAAGATTTTAGTTTTTACTCACAGTGTGACAGGAAGCATGGAAGGGTATGAGTAGAGGAGTGTCGCAATCCCCCTTTTATCACTGGTCACTATCTGGAGAAGAAATGGTTAGGGAACAGTTGTGGGAGCAGGCAGACCAACTGGCAATTTTGCATTAGTGTGGTGAGAAATTGAAGTGGTTTGATTGAGGCAATAGTTGTGAAGAAGCAGTAAGACAGTATATTTTAAAGGTAGAGCTGACTTCATTTGTTGATGGACAAAAGCTGAATGAGAGAGAAAGAAATCAAGGATATCTCTATAGTCTTTGACCTAAGAAATAAAAAAATAGAATTGTTTTCTACTGAGATAAAACTGGAGGGTTGGGTGGGATTTTTTTTTTTTTTAATTTTTTGGTGGGAGCAGAAATAAAAAGTTTCATATTGGGCATGTTGAGTTTGAGACAACGATTAGGCTACCAAGGGGGAGCTAGGTACTCATTTGGATGTACATATCTGGAATTTGGGACAATTTCATGACTAGAGGTACAACTGTGTGAGGTATCAGTATCTAATAATATTTGAAGCAGTGGGACCAGGTGAGATCACCAGGAGAACAATGATGGATAAAGAGGAAAGGTCAACAGTCTGAAAAAGGGGGCTCTTATACCTAGAAATAGGGAAGATAGAATGATGCAACCAAAAAGATAGGCAGCAGCTCGTGAGGTAAGAGAACCAAGGAAGAAAGGAAGAGAGGAGAGAAAGAAGAGAGATGGAAGTGTGGGGAGACAAGGAGGGAGTGTGGGATAGAGAGGGAAGGAAAGGAGAGGAAAGGAGGGAGAGAGGGAAAGAAAAGGAGGGTGTCTTGGAAGCCTAGTTTCTCAAAACGGAGTGAGGTGTGTCACATACTATTGACGGTTTTGATAAAATGAAGACTGAGTTGACCTTTGGCTGTAACATCTGGAACTCATGGTGACTTTGAGTGGAATGATATTAATGGAGTGGTAAGGATAAAAGGATGATTGAACTGAATTCAGGAGGGGATGATGGGAGAAAACATTGTATGGGAAAGTAACTGGAAGGGAATGTTGTTAATCAGTGGATCTCTGGGGTCTTTCACAATCTGAGTGTCATGTTGTGTTCAGGAATGGCCAAGCCACATTTGAGAGGCCATCTTCCATGTGTTGCCTTGTATAAAGCTGAAGCTCCCAAGGAGCCCACATTTTTACAAGATAGCCACCTCCCAGTGAGCTGGTCAGAGAGTAGTGAGTGTGTTTATTAAGTTCTGGAATAGTGACCTCATTAAGGGTCCACAGTCCTAATGATGGACCTTCATTTTGTTCTCATATAGTAAGCCAGTGTCCTCATAGGGGACTTGGAGAGCATAATGAACTTTTACCAGAATTTGGTGTATATCTACTTAAAAAGAGCCTCTGTTTCTAACAATCCAAGCACTTGGCAAGGACACGAACTCTCACCATAACTCTAGCTAGCCTCACATATTGCCGTCACACTGGAGAAGTTCATTTGCCTCCAGGTACATGGGTTGGGAAGATCCCCTGGACTAGGAAATGGCAACCTACTCCAGTATTCTTGACTGAAAAATCCGTGGACAGAGGAGTGTGGTGGGCTACAGTCCAGGGGATCTCAGAGTTGGACACAACTGAGGGACTGAGCATGCGTGCATGTATACTCCTTATATATTTATTTAGGATAATTTGTGAGTTAGCATATGGAATTAGAATCTTTTTGGAAAATCATGTAGGCAATTCTAGTAACAGAATTCTTTTGTAAAAGTGGAGAATTATACCTGAAAAGAACACAAATAATCGTTGCAAAATGTTGAATCCAACTCAACAAATCCTAATATCAAAGATGTGACATTTTCTCCAGTGAATTTAAAGAAACTAGACAGAGCACATATTCTGTACTTGTTCATGTTTTTAAAAAATGCTTTATTCACATCTTTCATTATAGCTTTCTTATCATACAGCTGACTACAAATACCATTCAACAACAGGTTCAAGTCATCCAGAAGTTGCTCCACTTTGTTGAATAAAGCCATAGCTAGTTTTCAGTTGATAAGAAAGTTAAAAATCACTCATAAGGTTTTCTATATTAACCATATTACACAACAGTCAACAATTGATCAGGGCTGTTATATCTGAAATAAAATCTCCAGTAATGGACTATTACTTGCTATCTGATTTGTTTCTTTACCAGTTAATTTTATACATATTTTTCCATTTTAAGTTTTAATAAAGTGTTTTGGATAAATATTAATTAGCTTTTCTCATTTTAGTATTTTTCCAAATGTTCCTGGATGAAAACAGCAGCTATTTTGATGATTCCTATGAAATATTTGCTATTTAATAATGCTGCTGTTCATTATGAACTCTGAAAGAAAATTCTTTTGCTTTAAAATCGTTTTTTTTAATCCAGTTGAACTTCCTTTTAAAATTTATTTGGCTGTGATGTGTCTTAGTTGCTGCATCCAGGATCTTTAATTGTGGCACGCATGCTGTTAGCTGCAACATGCAGGCTCTAGTTCCTTGACTAGGGGTCAGACCTGGGCCTCCTGCATTGGAGCATGGAGTCTTAACCACTGCACCACCAGGGAAGTCACTTTTGCTTGAAAATCTTAATAGCCACAACGATTAGCACTTCAGAGTAATATTTAATGTTCTTTCTTGTTCCTGTTGAAAACTTTGGTCTAAGCGCATTTTTATTTATGTGTAAACCAAAAAACCTAAGAAGACATGAAAACAAATATAATGTGGTATTCCCTGTTGGATCCTGGAACAGAAAAAGAACGTTAGTGGGAAAACTAGTGGGATCAAATAAAGCCTAGAACTTAGTTAATAGTAATCTACTAATGTCTACATCTTACGTAGACAAAACTAAGAGAAAACTACATTTGCCAAAACTAGAACACTGACATTGGGAAAACTCAGTGACAGAATTGTCAGTACTACCTTTGCAACGTTTCTGTAAATATAGAAAAATGCTTTAAAGGCACAAAGGCAATGTAGTGAAGAAGGGATGGGCCTTTTAACAAGTGGTGCTGGGACAACTAGATGTCGGTATGCAAAAAAATGAACTTGAATCCACACTGCACACTACATACGGAAAATAACTCAAGATGGATTGTAGACCTAAATGAAAAACCTAAAACAATAGAACTCCTCCAAGAAAAATAAGCAAAAATCTTGTGACTTGTTTGTTAGATACAACAGCAAAAGCATACTCAAGAAAAGGACAAATAAATAAATTGAACTTCAGTGTAATTTATAAAACTTTTGCTTTTAAAAAGATGCTGCTAAGATAATGAAAATATTGGAATAAAATCTTTGCAAAGCACATATCTGATGAAGGAACGAGAGGAATCTTTTGAAGGTGAAGAATATGATCTTTTTTGACTGTGGTGATGGCCTCATGGGTGTATGCATATATAAAAACATATCAAATTGTATACTTTAAAGTGCGGTTTTTGTATGTTATTTATACCTCAATAAAACTGGTCAAACATTTCTTTTTTAAAAATTTCATTTATTTGTTTATTGGCTGAACCGGGTCTTGCTACGCTTGGGCTGTCTCTGGTTGTAGCGAGCACCGGCTACTCCGTAGTTGCCGAGCTCAGGCTTCTCACTAAGGTGGCTTCTCTTGTTGCAGAGCATGGGCTCCCAAAAATGTTTGCAGCCAGATTCTTTCTTCTCCTTTCCTCACACATCACAAAAGGAGAAGTAAAAGAAGGGGAATTTGGAGTGGAAAGAAATAGCAAGGTGAGTTGTTGGAAGTTAACACATCTCATTTTTGGAAATTTTACAAACATGAGCATCAATTTTACAAACAGGTAAGTATGTTTTAGGGCCCTCTTGGGGCCTTATGAAGAGCCTGTGCAAGTGAGGGGCCCAAAGTTTAAGCTTCATTAGTTTCATGGTAAATCTGCCTAATAATATGGCACATGAAAATGCAAAAAGATAATACAATGTAAAGTTTCCTCCAAGCATGTCCTTCCGTCACCAGTTCTCTTCCTTGGAGGCAATAGATATATTCTGTTTCCTGGGTCCTCCCTGAAATATTATGCATAGATAAGCTTTTTGTTCTGAAACATTTTGTCACCCCCCCCCTCATTCTTTTCTTAGAAAATTTAGCCTGTTGTATACAATTTTTTGCACTCTGTTGTTTCTCTTAGATGCCTTTATTGAGATGGTTCACATACCATCAATTCACTCATTTAAAGTGTACACTTTAGTGGTTTTTAATGTATTCACAGATACATATACCTGTCACCAAAGTTGATTTCAGAACATTTTCATCACCTCAAAAAGAAAGGAAGTGTCCTTCAGCTATCACCTACTGACCCCTAACCCCAGCACTTGGCAGTCACCAATCTGCTTTCTGTCTCTGTGTACTTCCCTGGGATGAGCATTTTATGTGCATGGAATCATAGGTAGTCCTTGGTGACTGGCTTCTTTCACTTAGCATAATTTTTCAAAGTTCTTCTTGGACTGATCAGGACCTGTATCAGAATTTAGTAATTTGTGTCTTCTCTTGTACTCTTAGCCTACTAGAAGTTTATCAATTTTATTGATCTTTTCAAAGAGCCAGATTTTGGTTTTGTTGATTTTCTCTATTGTTTTCCTATTTTCAATTTCATTGCTGCTCTAATTTGTATTATTTCTTTTCTTGTGCATTTGGTTTGGCTTGAATTGTTCTTCTTTTTCTAGTTTCCTAAGGTAGAATATTAGGGGTTTTTTTTTTAGTGTTTTTCTTTTTTTAATTTTACGTCTTCTTCTCTACTAATATATGTATTTAATGCTGTAAATTTCTCTGTAAGCACTATTTTCAGTGTATTTCATACATTTTCATAAGCTGTATTTCTATTTTCATTTAGTTTAAACAATTCTTTCATTTCTCTTGAGATTTCTTCTTTGACCCAAGTGATATTTAGAAGTATATGAATATTCATAGCAACTTTATTCTTAATAGCCAAAAACCATAAACTAGTAAGATTTCATTGAGTGGGTGAATGATTAAACAAACTGGTGTGTCCACACCATGGAATACTACTCAGTGATTTAGAAAAAGATGCAAACTATTGATACAAACAACATCTTAAGGAACCTCAAGGAAATTTGGATAGTTTACAGTTATTGGCTATTTAAGAATAAAGTTGCTATGAATATTCATATACAAGTTCTTATGTGGAAAGAAGACATTTCTCTAGGATAAATACCCAAAAGTAGATTGCTAGGTTGTATAATAAGTCCATTGTTAATTTTGACAGGATACTGTAGTTTTAATTAGCATCCGTCTAATGGATGATAATGTTAAAGTCTTTTCAGTTGTTTATTTGCCAGCTGTATACCTGTCCTTTTTGGAGGAATGTCTGTGAATTTTTGTCCATGCCCAGTTTTCTAATTAGATTATTATTTTTTAAATGTTGAGATTTGAAGGATCTTTATGTGTTTTAGACAAAAGAATTTTGATAAGTGATTTTCAGAATCTTCCCCTGGTCTCTGATTTGTCTTTTTATCCTTGTATAGGGTCTTTTTGCAGAGCAAAAGTTTATTTTGATGAGGGCCAATTTATCTGTTTTTTCCTTTTATGAATTATGCTTTTGGTGTCAAGCCTAAGAATTCTTTACCTAATTCTAGGTCTGAAAGATTTTCTCCTATGTTATTTTCTATAAGTTTTATAGTTTAAATTAAAATTTTGTTTTCAGTACAATTTTGCATAAAGTGTGAGTTTTTAGGTCAAGTTTTTTTTGTTTTTTTTTTTTTGCTGATGAATTTCAATTTCTCTAGTTCCATTTATTGAAAAGGCTGCCCATCCTCCATTTAGTCACTTTTGCTCTTTAGTCAAAAATTAACTGGGCATATTTGTAAGAGTCTGTTTCTGGGCTTTCTATTCTGTTCCATTGACCTACGTGTCTTATTTTCCCTTCAGTATTATGCTATCTTGATTACTGTGCTAAGTTTTTAATAGTGGTCTTTCCAGGTGGTATTTCTTATTATTTATTTTTCCTCAAACACTTCTAAAATCAACTAATAAATAGATGCCACGAAGGTAACAAATTTTCTGTTTTCTCTCACTCTTATTGTAGTATAAGATTCATCAACTATGATAAAATCTTCTTACCTCTGGGTTTGTGGTTTGTTGAGATCGTCAAGAGTGGTCTATGTAAATGCTATGGCATGTGATATATTAAAATAATAATTTGTTTTTCTTGTTTAGAGAGGAGAAAGAACTAATAGGGTAGAAAAGGAGCTGTCATTTGGTTGTTTAAATTTTGCTGTAATCTTCATGGTGTGATTTCAACAAAGCTACAGGATGAACATTAGTACTCTCATTTTATAGAAGAAAAGATTGAGCTTCATAGAGTACAAATTATGAGCATAAGCACATACTTTATAAAGTATAACTTCATGAGAATGATCTTGGCAGGATCATAGAGATTAGTGCAGCTTTGTAATCTTTCCTCCTTTTTTTTTCTTTTTTTAAGATAGGTTACTTGGGCAAATATGTATAAAGCACTTGGAGCCAAGTTTATATCACTTATAGGAAATGTGGGCTCTGATAGTGCTAATTCAACCATAGATAACCTCTTCATGGTAAGGTGAGGTTGAAAAGAAAGGATATTTATCCAGTACCTGAGTTACAGGTAGATAACTCAATAGAATTATAGCTACTTCTATATCCTGAAAGGTGGCCTGCCTTAGTGTTGGGCTTCACCATTCTGAGATGTTTTCCTAATTAAGATCCCACTTGGCCACATTAACAGGAAATTGTGTTCTATCTTCTTTATTAAGCAATTCTTCCTTTGAAGTTCAAAGAATCCAAGGATACTTACTCAGTCCACGGTATCTATAGTTACTCTAACTTCATCCTGAAACTGGACATCCCAGACAGCTCAAGAAAATGACCTGTTGATCGTAAAGCTGCTGTTACTATTGCTAAGCCTCAGTCCTTCTCCAGAAGAAGTTAGTGGGCTTTACCTTTCACCAGCCTGGAGATAGTTGCTGCTGCAGCATGTGGGAATCCCTGTTCCGGGGGAAGAGTTTTTCTTCTCTGTTGCCAGGATGCTGGTGCATAGTGACCCATGTTGTTGTTCAGACTCTCAGTCATGTCTGACCCTTTGTGACCCCCTGGACTGCAGCATGCCAGACTTCTCTGTCCTTCACTATCTCCCGGAGTTTGTTCAAACTCATGTCATCCAACCATCGCATCCTCTGTCATTCCCTTCTCCGCCTGCCCTCAGTGTTTTCCAACATCAGGGTCTTTTTCAATAAGTCAGTTCTTTGCATTACATGGCCAAAATATTGGAGCGTCAGCTTCAGCATCAGTTCTTCCAGTGACTATTCAGGACTGATTTCCTTTAGGATGGACTGATTTGATCTCCTTGCAGACCGAAGGACTCTGAAGAGTCTTCTCCAGCATAACAGTTCAAATGCATCAATTCTTCATTGCTCAGCCTTCTTTATGGTCCAACTCTCACTTCCATACATGACTGCTGGAAAAACCTTAGCTTTGATTAGACAGACCTTTGTTGGCAAAGTGATGTCTCTGCTTTTTAAAACACTGCCTAGGTTTGTCATAACTTTTCTTCCAAGAAACAAACATCTTTTAATTTCATGGCTGCAGTCACCATCTGCAGTGATTTTGGAGCCCAAGAAAATAAAATCTGTCAGTGTTTCCATGCTCCGCCCCCCCCGCCCCCGTCCCCATCTATTTGCCATGAAATGATGGGACTGGATGCTACGATCTTAGTTGTTTGAATGTTGACTTTTAAGCAACTTTTTCTCTCTCCTTTTTCAACTTCATTAAGAGGCTCTTTAGTTCCTCTTTGCTTTCTGGCATTAGGGTGGTGTCATCTGCATATCTGAGGTTATTAATATTTCTTCTGGCAATCTTGATTCCAGCTTGAGCTGCATCCAGCCCAGCATTTCACATGATGTACTCCGCATATAAGTTAAATAAGCAGGATGACAATATACAGCCTTGACATACTCCTTTCCCATTTTTGAACCAGTCCATTGTTCCATGTCCAGTTCTGACTGTTGCTTCTCGACCTGTATACGGGTTTCTCAGGAGATAGGTAAGGTGGTCTAGTATACCCATCTCTTTAAGAATTTTCCACAGTTTGTTGTGATCCACACAATCAAAGGCTTTAGTGTGCTCAATGAAGCAGAAGTAGATGTTCTGGAATTTCCTTGCTTTTTCTATGATCCTACGGATGTTACCAACTTGATCTCTGGTTCCTCTGCTTTTTCTACATCTAGTTTGTACATCTGAAATCGCTCGACTCACATCTTGTCGAAGCCTAGCTTAAATGATTTTGAGCATTACCTTGCCAGCATGTGAAATGAGTACAGTTGTACTGTAGTTTGAACATTCTTTAGCACTGCCCTTCTTTGAAATTGGGATGAAAACTGACCTTTTCCAGTCCTGTGGCCACTGCTGTGTTTTCCAAATTTGCTGCCATATTGAGAGCAGAACTTTAAAGCATCATCTTTTAGGACTTTAGATAGCTCAGATGGAATTCCATCACTGCCACTAGCTTTATTTGTAGTAATGCTTCCTAAGACCCACTTGACTTCACACTCTAGCATGTCTGGCTCTGGGTGAGTGATCACACCATTGTGGTTATATGGGTCATTGAGACCTTTTTTGTACAGTGCATTTATCTACAATGATAAAGTTGATGTATATATAATCCCATCAAACTTTGGTTTACAAAAATGACATTTCATCCCAAAGACTGAGTAATTTTTTTCTCAGGAAAGTGGCAACAGTAGGGTAGGGTATCTTATGGGGTCATTCCTTTCCCCTGCAAAGTAGACCACAATTCAAAAAAGTCTGAAGATCATGGTCTTTATCACCATCTTGGCTTTAACTCCTGCCTTCCTTCTCCAAATACATACACATTATCACTATAGTCTGGACTACCAAGAAGGGATCTTTTTTGCACACAAAAATAGAATTGTTTCATATCTCTTGCTCGAAATATTTCAATTTCAACATTACCTTCAGCAGTGATTATTAACAATTTTATGTGCTTTTCCCTTTAAGAATAATTGAATAATAATTAAAGTTTTTAACTTTCTTCAGAGAAAAACATACTATACACATTCAGACAATATAATCTTATACAACTCAGGAGGTTTTGCAACACCCCTGAAGCCCATCCACAGATCTAGGAATCCTCATCCAGCCTATACAATTTATGTATTGAATCTCCTTTGAATAGCATAAAAGGTCTTTTGCCTACCTAGCCAAATTCTTCACTTCCACTCCCCACTTCAAAGGAGATTTCCAGAACATACTATGTTCTCTCTTATACTTTTTTTTAAAAAAATCTATGGTTTTTCCTGTGGTCATGTATGGATGTGAGAGTTGGACTGTGAAGAAAGCTGAGCGCCGAAGAATTGATGCTTTTGAACTGTGGTGTTGGAGAAGACTCTTGAGAGTCCCTTGGACTGCAAGGAGATCCAACCAGTCCATTCTAAAGGAGATCAGTCCTGGGTGTTCTTTGGAAGGAATGATGCTGAAGCTGAAATGCCAGTACTTTAGCCACCTCATGCGAAGAGTTGACTCATTGTAAAAGACTCTGATGCTGGGAGGGATTGGGGACAGGAGGAGAAGGGGATGACAGAGGATGAGATGGCTGGATGGCATCACCGATTTGATGGATGTGAGTTTGAGTGAACTCCGGGAGTTGGTGATGGACAGGGAGGCCTGGCGTGCTGCAATTCATGGGGTCGCAAAGAGTCGGACATGACTGAGCGACTGAACTAAACTGAACTGAACTGAAACTTTTAATTTTAGAATAGTTTGAGATTTACATAAAAATTACTAAGATAACACATAGATTCTGTATGCAGAGTTTATCATTCCATATTCTTACAGTATTTCTCATTTACTATTAATAAGTGACTCTTTAATTGAAAATCCTTTTGAATCAGCAGTCAAGGAAATTATTTTCCAAAATAAATGTATAAAGCACTGATACTAGCCCTCATAATCTCTGGTTCAGCTCATGTGAGACAGTGTGAAAAATGATGCTGTGTTTGTGAGTTCACTTCCTATTTAACAGAGTTGGAAATAGACCACTCACATGCCAGCAACCAGCCACCTTACAGAGGTATGATATTGACTTGAGGTGAGGTGTTGGGGTGAAATAATTTGTGGCTGCATCTTCATTTAGAGTGATGTCAAAGAGAGAACAGAAGCATCTTCAATTCAGTGTGTACAGATAAATTGTTGTTAATATGAAGTTGAGCATATTATCTTATTTGCTTCTTAAGAGGAGAAATAAAATATTTGTTTGTCAAGAAAGGGAAAAAAAATACGATCCAGGTACATTACCTTATTCCCATATTTCCAACTATTTCTTCTCTTCTCAGCATTTTGTAATGTTACCAGAGCTAATTTACAGATTGAAATCACTGCGTTTTAGTTCAGTGAAAGAACTTTAATGGTATGCAGTTGATTTGGCACAAATAAAAAGATCAAACCTTAAACTCAAAAGTCATACTTAACAGAGAAATGAAATCAGAATACTCTTCTAGAAAGAGCAAACGAAAATAGGAACATTCCCATCTCTTTGTCAACAAGATTATGTTTTATCACATGTTTGAAAAATCAGTTACTTATTTCATTACAATTTCTCAATGATGAATGCCCAATTTTTGTGTAAATTGAGGAAGGATTTTTGTAACCTGACCCATGTGGGAAGGGAAATATTTGTTCATAATGTGAAAAAGGGAAGTGAACTCTAAAGTTATAATTTCATTGAATCTGAAAGTTTAAATGTAACAGAAATAATAGTACAAAGAAAGTATTCACAAAGAAATAAAAAACTTTCCACAATTATCAGTTGTACTCATATTAAGAAAATTGATTTTTAGGGGCTTCTCTGGTTGTCCAGTGGTTAAAAATCTACCTGCCAATGCAGGGCACATGGGTTTGATCCCTGGTCCAGGAAGATCCCATGTGCCACCAGGCAGATAACCCCAGTGCCACACCGCTGAGATCGTGTTCTAGAGCCTGGGAGCCGCAGCTGTTGGAGCCAGAGTGCCTAGAGCAGTGCTGTGCAACAAGGGAAGCCACGGGAATGAGAGGCCCAAGCACTGCAGCTAGAGAGCAGCCCCCACTCGTCACAACTAGAGAAAGCCCACCTGTGGAAATTAAGACCCATGCAGCCAAAAATAAATAAGTAACATCTCTGTTTAACAAAAAAAGAATACTGATTTTGAAATAGTCTCTGATTGTTTAACGGCATTGCCTGGAGTTAGATTAACCTCTTAGATGAAAATCACACTTAAAACACATAAAATGGATTTGTATAATTATATTGGGAACTAAAATCAGCAAGAGGTAGACAAGTTATAGTGTGTTGTGAGAGAATTTCTTCCCTTTCACTTGAACTTCAAGGTAACGAGGTAAACTGAAAAGACCATGGACCTGACCTGAATCTAACTCCCAGCTCCCCCACTCACTATCTGTATGTCTTGGGGCAGGACTTTTCTCCTCTGGGAGACATAGTTTTTCATTTGTAAAATGGACATAATACCTATCTTTAAGACCCCTGAAAGAATTATAAATAATGTTTATTAAGTGGCTAACACATTGCAAGCATTTGAGTAAAAAAAAAGCTAGCATTATATACCTTTCCTTTTATCCCTGTGTCTCAAAATAGTCTCCAATCTTGACTATTCAAACCTCCTAAATATCTCTTGAATTCTCCTAGTTCTATTATCCACTTCCCACTTCATCTGCCATCTGAATTACTCGTATAGTTTTCTAGCAGCAGTCCCTGAATGCAATCGAGAGTGTTAATTTACTTTGTTTTAAGATTTTGATCCAGTTACCTTCCAGTTTAATACTCATGAATACTTTCCATTGTCTTTGGGATTAATTGCTGAACTTTACTGTTTCGGGGATTAAGCTTTTAGGTCTGGTTCTGCTCACCCCCCGGCGTTGTCTTTGACACCAGCACCTATTATTTCTTCCATTGTCTGCACAGCACATTGAGGAGACAGCAGGAACAAAGACGAAAGAGAGTGATGCATGGCAAGGGTGAAGAATGGTAGAGTCTCCTCTGTGATTAGCAGTAAAGCACCTGGCAGATGACTAGGCTGGTACTGTTTTAGGCTTAAAGATCAATTCATGGGTCAGTAAGTTGTGGCTCTGTGCGAGACCACAATAACTTTTATAGCACAGTATTGACACCACAGTAGAAATAATTTCTCTTGTGTATATTAAGTAGTAGTATTTTTTCTCAGTATGAACAGATTGTTGTTTTTTAGTCGCTATGTTGTGTCTGATTCCTTTGCGACCCTAAGGACTGTAGCCTGCAAGGCATCTCTGTCCATGGGATTTCCCAAGCCAGAATACTGGAGTAGGTTGCAATTTCCTTCTCCAGGAGATTTTCCTGACCCAGGGATCAAACTCACGTCTCCTGCTTGGCAGGCAGATTCTTTATCTCTGAGCCACCTGGAAAGCCCATGAACTGAGTATCTGACTCAAAACACAAAAACACCAAGACTACATAGTAAATTAAGTACAAAAGTTAGATGATTTCTGGAGTTTGGGTGGTGTTATGAGATGCAGGAAAGCATCTTGCTTGTTCGATCTATTTTGCAAAGAGCGGGAACTGAAATTACAGAGACATTGAGAGCTAAAAGAACAGAAAGTGATCACTAATCCTCGAAAAAGACACACTGGTTTGGATTAGGCAAACCCAAATCATTTACCATTTTTCAATGACCCAAGAACCTGGCCAACAAAATGCCAGCTTTGGATTAGGGTGAAGCACTGCCCTGAGTCAGGGAATGTCCCCACAGAGAGCCACTCTGACCTGTGGCTAGGATGCTGGACTTGCTGGGAGCAGCTGGATGCTGGTCCTGTTTCACAGGGCTATTACACAGCTCCATTAGAAATTACTCCATCTTCAGCTTTCAGCATCTGGGCTCCCTGGGAGAGTCCAGCTGTGTCCCTTACCCCACATGCCAGCCCTCCCATCTCCCCTGCCTCTTCCAAATTCTCCTAGCAGCCATGCTGCCACAGCAGAGATGAGACTAGGTCCTCTGCACCCCTGAGCCAAACTACACAAGGACAGTGTCAGCTGGCTAATGAGAGGAGCTGCCCTGACCACGGAATGGCACTGCTTCATAGCAAGTGACTATTTACAATCTTTGACAAAACTCATTCCAATGCCTCTTTTCATTAATACGGTCTTTTTTTTTTTTTTACTAGTGTCAGTTATTAATACTTCCTGAGGTTATGCTATTTTCATATAGTTTTTCATGTCCTTCATATATTGACACAAATAGATTTTAATTTAGAAAAAGGAGAGACATCATTTTGCCAACAAAGTTTTATGTAGTCAAAGCTGTGGTTTTTCCAGTAGTTATGTATGGATGTGAGAGCTGGACCATAAAGAAAGCTGAGTGCCTAAGAACTGATGCTTTCGAATAGTGGTATTGAAGATGACTCTTGAGAGTCCCTTGGACTGCAAGGAGATCAAACCAGTCAGTCCTCAAGGAAATCAGTGCTGAATATTCATTGGAAGGACTGATGCTGAAGCTGACGCTCCAGTACTTTGGCCACCTGATGCGAAAAGCTGATTCATTGAAAAAGACCCTGATGCTGGGAAAGATTGAGGGTAGGAGGAGAAGGGGCCAATAGAGGATGAGATGGTTGAATGGCATCATCAACTCAATGGACATGAGTTTGAGCAAGCTCCAGGAGATAATGAAGGACAGGGAAGCCTGGCATGCTGCAGTCCATGGGGTTGCAAAGAGTCAGACACAACTGAGTGACTGAATGACAAGAAAATAAAAACCAGATTGCAGGAACAACAACAGCAAAAAAGTGATGGGATAGATTATAGTGAAACAAGATTATCAAGACAGAGAGGTCTGAGTCACTGAAAATTAAAAACACCGTGGCTTACCTCCAGGGTCAGTGGTGACCAAAATCATTAAATCGAAGAGCCATTTTCAGGAAAGTAGTTTCATCCCTAGGGCTCTCAAGAACCATCTCACTTCCCACTCTGCAGTCACATTCAGAGAAGGTAAGTCTAGGTCAAATAGTGCAGAGGGTCTAAATTTGCTATACTATAAATGGGTGTAAGAACCATCACTTTGCTTTATTTTTCTAAATCTAACAAAATTTGTCTCTAAGCCCCATTTCCCCAAAAGATGGTGTTGTAAAACTTCTTTAGCTTATCCCCTGCCCAGGAGCTTACAAGCATCTCAAGAAAGGACAAAGCCCAGAAAACTTGAGGAAGACCTTAGAGTTTCAGTCCATCACTGAGATGTTCATATGATGGTAATTACCCAGGCTGACATGGTTCACTCGAAGGCAGAAGCTCTTTCTCGAAGCTTCGTTGAGGGACTTGTCTGGTGGTCCAGTGGCTAAGACTCTGTGCTCCCAATGCAGGGGGCCTGGGTTCAATCCCTGGTCAATGAACTAGATCCTACATGCTGCAACTAAGAGTTCACATTGCTGCAGCTGAGACCCAGCACAACCAAATAAATAAATATTTTTTAAAAAAGCTTTATTGATTCCCAAGGGAGAGCAATTCATGTTCACTTTCCCAGCAGCTGCATGCCATCCAAGAGACCTCTTACCACTGCTCTGGGACCCCCACGGAGTGGGATGCAGGGCCCTGCCACTTCTCAAGCCTGTTATCACTATCATCTCAGATCTGGCCAAATTTGCCTCCTCAAGTACCCAGGCCTCAGGAAATGTTTCTTCCTGCTTTATCCTCCTTCAATAATATAATCTCCCAAATGAAGGCCTGGATGGGACAGTGTTCCAGGAGCTTGGCAACTTATCTCTTATTCCAAGAAATATAAATTCTATTCTTATAAGAGTATTTTTCAGTCTTTTAAGAAAGTTAATGATACAATAAAAATGATCCTAAACAAAACAGGATTGTTCTGACATATTCTCTCATGTTTCTTTTTCTATAGCTTATATGCCATTTTAATGCATCTCATGAAGTTCATTGAAAATTAATATTTAACTCCTTTCTATTGAAGCTTAAGAGACCACTGATCTGGGTACAGATGAGCTGCATGAAAGAAGGATAAATTTAAAGTTAATTGGCAGACTATTTCTACCAATATGGGTGAATTCATATACACAGAGGAATGTTGAGGACTTCAAAAAAATCATTCTTTTTTTAGTGATTCTGCACACTCCTCTCTGTATGTGTAATTATTTATTATTTTGCTAATTATAAAAGTAATATATGCTGAAAGAACAAAACTTGGAAAATGCCAAAATATACAAGTTGAACAAAATTCTGAAGAGTGTCAGTATAAACATTCTGGTGTGTATCTTTTAGTCCTTTTTCTTACATAAGATGTTTTAAAGTTTTTTTAATCATAAAATTCATACGCACATTTTTTAAAGTCAAATGAGGGGTTATAAGTTAAATGCTGAAAGATAGCCCTAAACTTTCTTATCCAATTCCCAACACTAGAGGCAATGTCTTTCAACTTCTTAGGTATTTTTAGCTTCTTTAGTTCTATTTTATTATTATGGCCATATATGTCAAGAGTATGATTATTCTATTCATTTTTTATTTTCAATCATGGGTATTTTCTACTGATTTCCGCCAAGGAAGATGAAGATTTAGCTCTCTGGACTCCCCATGTCTTGTTCCCCTTTACAAGCATGTACAAACTCTCACAGATGAGTATACTATGATCGTATAATTTGGTTGTATATCTTCTTTTCTTGTGTTTTAGTTTTCTTGGAATTGACAATTGCCTTACTTTTTGTTTGCATAGTCTTCCATTTACTTATTCATGTATTAATTCATCGCCCTAGATCTCAGTCAGAGTTGTCAAACTCCTTTCAATAGTTTCAAACATTCCAGGACATTTTTTTTTTAAGCTTGTCTATTACACACATTTGTAGTAGGGTTTTTAAAAATTAGTCAACGAACGTTTATTTTTTGTTGTGCTGGGTCTTTGCTGCTGCACGTGGACTTCCTCTAGTTGCAGTGGGTGGGGAGCTACTCTTTATTGTGGTGCCTGGGCTTCTCACTGTGCTGGCTTCTGTTGCAGAGTACAGGCTCTAGGTACCTGGGCTTCGGTAGTTGCCGCTGGCAGGCTCAGGAGTAGTGGCGCCCGGGCTGAGTTGCTCCGGCATGTGGAATCTTCCCAGTTGGAGATCGAACCCGCATGCCCGCTGTTGGCAGGAGGATTGTTATCCCCTGCACCCCTAGGGAAGCCTTCCAGGACTTCTTTAACTTGGCTTTCCCCCAGGGAGTCCTTAGGGTTACTGTTCCCTTCATCTCAATAATTTCCCTTCTCCTTTCTCCTGTATTAAAATCCTGTTTACTAGAACCCTTATCTTTTATCTTATTTGCTCTTTTAAATTTTTATATCTTTATTTATTGGCTGTGCTGTGTGGACGCCACAGGATCTTAGTTCTCCAACCAGGAATTGAACCCAGACCACAACAGTGAAAGCGCCAAGTCCTATCCATAGGACTACCAGGGAATTTCCAGGAATATATCACTTCGTGATTTTTAAAGACATATGCCTTTTCATAGTACAATTTTTTTAAAGTGGTAAAAACAACATGTTATTAACAAACCCAAATACCTTTAGTTTCTCTGTAATAAGAGGTGAAAAGCATATAAACTTAAACATGTGTTTGGCAATTAATATTTCACTATTTTATTTGGAAATGAACTAGATATCAATGAATATCATTTAAAGTTAATGTTACAAAAAGATTTTGAAAACTATTTTTAAGCAGACACATTTTATGAATGATACCTGCAAAATTCATTTACGAACATTTCTACCACTTATATCTATTTAATTCATGTGTACTTAACAATTATGCTTGAGTCGCCATGAAAATTTAATGATATTAAAAATTAACCATCATTTTATGTTATTTTTCTTGTTGACAAACTAGGCAAGTAGCAAAACTTACAGAAGTAAAGAATCTAATAATTTAAAGATGACTTTTTTCTCTACCATATTGACATACATTAAGGAAATAATTTCTATTGTAAATTTAGTTCTTGAGTAGAATTTATAATTTTATAATTTCAAGCATAAAGTAGAGACAACATAAACTTATTTGACTAGTCTTAGTTTAAATAAGTGCTTGTATTGTCTTTAAGCCAGTTAAATAGAGGTCTTTCACAAGTTTTTACAAATACTATCCAGAGGAATAAAAATATCACACATACATAACATACATACATAGATATACATGGATATATAGATAGAGACTGATGCAAACTGTGATCTCATAGCTTTCATTTAAAAATTTTAGCCACATATCCAGTACAGTAGTACAAAAACTTTCTAGCTTATAGAAGACCTAAATGGCATTTTTGGCAGATAGAACAAGTTAAATATACCCACTCAGGTGGCTAAAGCCTTTTGCCAATATTTGTGGAAAAGACTATTAAGAATTTTACTTGTCTTGAATGAATAATCTTGTGGAGGCTATGGACAAAATTTGGGGCAAGGGAGCTTATGAAAATATCAAACGGTTTGTTTTCTTAAAAAACTATCTCTCATATTTGTTTGTTTCCGGTCCTGTAATTGCTTCAGCAATATGTGAACCATGAACTTCCAGATGTTCAAGCTGGTTTTAGAAAAGGCAGAGGAACCAGAGATCAAATTGCCAACATCTGCTGGATCATGGAAAAAGCAAGAGAGTTCCAGAAAAACATCTAGTTCTGCTTTATTGACTATGCCAAAGCCTTTGACTGTGTGGATCACAATAAACTGTGGAGAATTCTTCAAGAGATGGGCATACCAGACCACCTAACCTGCCTCTTGAGAAACCTGTGTGCAGGTCAGGAAGCAACAGTTAGAACTGGACAGGGAACAACAGACTGGTTCTAAATAGGAAAAAGAAGTACATCAAGGCTGTATATTGTCACCCTGCTTATTTAACTTATATGCAGAGCACATCATGAGAAACGCTGGGCTGGAGGAAGCACAAGCTGGAATCAAGATTGCCGGGAGAAATATCAATAACATCAGATATGCAGAAGAAACCACCCTTATGGCAGAAAGTGAAGAACTAAAGAGTCTCTTGATGAAAGTGAAAGAGGAGAGTGAAAAAGTTTTCTTAAAGCTCAACATTCAGAAAACGAAGATCATGGCATCTGGTCCCATCGCTTCATGGCAAATAGATGGGGAAACAGTGGAAACCGTGGCTGATTTTATTTTTCTGGGCTCCAAAATCACTGCAGATGGTGACTGCAGCCATGAAATTAAAAGATGCTTACTCCTTGGAAAGAAAGTTATGACCAACCTAGACAGCATATTCAAAAGCAGAGACATTACTTTGCCAACAAAGATCTGTCTAGTCAAGGCTATGGTTTTTCAGTGGTCATGTATGGATGTGATTGTTGGACTGTGAAGAAGGCTGAGTGCTGAAGAATTGATGCTTTTGAACTGTGGTGCTGGAGAAGACTCTTGAGAGTCCCTTGGACTGCAAGGAGATCCAAGCAGTCCATCCTAAAGGAGGTCAGTCCTGAGTGTTCATTGGAAAGAGTGATGTTGAGGCTGAAACTCCAATACTTTGGCCACCTGATGCGAAGAGCTGACTCATTTGAAAAGACCCTGATGCTGGGAGGGATTGGGGGCAGGAGGAGAAGGGGACGACAGAGGATGAGATGGTTGGATGGCATCACCAACTCAATGGACATGGGTTTGGGTGGACTCCGGGAGTTGGTGATGGACAGGGAGGCCTGGAGTGCTGTGGTTCATGGGGCGGCAGAGTCAGACACAACTGAGTGACTGAATTGAACTGAATTGCTTTAGCAACAAGGATCTCTTTGGGTGCTTACATTTCAAAGATACAGTAAGATCAATATTTCCAAGGGTCAGAGAAGGGACTGTAGGTCTTATATGAGATGGAACTCAAGGGTATATTTGCCCTTATCAGAAACCTAAGATCATTATTATTACATTTTTCCTTTGTTTAACAGTAGGATAGGATAACTCAACAATGTTGACATTGTTTTGGTAGTGCAGGCCCAAAATATGGGATGTCTGGACCTGGTGGGGTTGGCTTTACAAAGTAAAGGACAATAAATCAAACCTTCATGTGCCTTTTCTGGACCTTTGTCAAAGCTATTTCCTGGCTATCAATATTTCTGTAAGTTTTATACCTGCTTGAGTGCCAGCTGTAGCTCTTGACAGTCCTCTGATGTTCCCCTCCTAACCTTGTTGAGAAAGTTAAGGAAGTGTTTTGTTTTTCTTTCACACAGTCGCTCAGTCATGTCTGACTTTGCAATCCAGTGGACTGTAACCCACGAGGCTCCTCTTGTGTCCATGGGATTTTCCAGGCATAAATACTGGAGTGAGTAGCCATTTCCTTCTCTAAGGGATCTTCCTGACCCAGGGTCCCCCTCATTGGCAGGCAGATTTTTTACCATTGAGCCATCAGGAAAACCCTGTACCTTCTGTATCTATTTCTATCTTTTCTCTCTTTCTTTCCTTTTTTTTTTTTTTCTCAATTTGATCTTCCCATTGGTACCTGTAGGACACTTGTTTAAGATGAGAGCTATCTTAAAAGTCCTTTTAGGTGTAAAAGTTCAAGTCTTCAATAGATCTATTCCAACTGTGAGTCTGAGCCAGTGAGCCTTTTTCATGGCTTAAAACCAATATTAGGGCTTACAAGAGCTTAAAACCAATATTAGAGCTTATACTATTAGGACGCAAGAGCTGTCCCTTAAGAAACGTAGGCCTCTCAAGATGCAGAGCCACTCCAGAGAAAGCCTAAGAAACAAAGACCTTCCTTGTCTCAGGTGACAAAGAAAGCTCTATGTCCTGCAAAGTGGGACACCTTACATAACTGACCTCCTAACCTATGCTACCAGAAAGGTGATACTGAGAGGAGAATTTTTCCTTCACAAACCAGGCAGCAAAGGTAGAGGCCCTAAAGGCCTCTTATGACCTGAGACACTTCATTAAGACAAATTTCCCTGACAGCCAGCATGGTTGGACAAAGAGAATATTGCCTGTCCCCTTCATGTCTTCGGCTGCTAGCTGGCTGGCTGGCTAACTGCTGATGCAAGCCTGACAACCTGCACCCCGCCAACCCCACAAAGGGAGTATTCTCACTGGTGACAAAGCCAAGTTCTCAGAAGAGAAAACAAAACAAATGGAGATTCTCATCTTATGGTTTTTCGTCCTTATGACAGACGACAAAGGAAAACGTAACTCTTCCTGCGAGGCTAAGAGTCAGTAACCATAGGGGCTGAATAACAAAAACAGATTCACGAGAATCACAATTCAAGGTCTGTTTTCACAAATGTTTTTCTTCTGCCACTGTGAATTTGGAAAGGAAGGGAAAAGGAGAAAGTTTTATCCTCCTCTCTTGTCTGTGCACTACAGAGAAAGAGCTGGGAGACTGACATGGTAAGAATCTGTACCTTCTGCTGGTCTGCTGTCTGTTATCCCATATTTCAATTGCAGTCACCAGGGAGAATGGAGTGTTCTAGCCTTTCACGGTCCCATCCTCCTCACCAGAAACTGTACAGGGGGAAATGTTTGTTTCCTTTCACTATTTTAGGTTTTTGGCTGGGACTCTGTAACAAAAAGACAGCTTAACAAGAGAAAAGGAAATGAGTATATTAACATGTACATCTCATATATACTTATGAGAAATGAAAGTGGTGAGTAACTCAAAGAGGTGTCTAGGACTTGGACTTACAGATCATCTTAACCAAAGAACAATATATTTTTAGGGGAACTACAAGACAGAGGCAAAGAGTACTGGGCTTCCAAGGGCAGCAAATAGTGGTACAATAAATACATCAGAAACTAATGGAAAATAATAGCTAGTCAGTATAGGTTGTTTTCCAGAGTTCTCTAGTCCTGACTTGGGCCTAATATGTGTCTAGGGATGTTGATGATTAATTCTTGCACACATTTATGTGCTGCTTTCAGGAAAATAGGGGGGAGAACAGAGAACTTTTCTTGGATCTTCTTCTTCTGCATTGCCTTCAGCTCAAAATTTTTCTTGTGTCAAAGGGGAAGATTCTTGGGGTGGCATATTCTGTTTTTTGGGGGGTTTTTTGCTGTAAAATTCCCTTGCTTTACAATGACTCTTTATGCTCTAACATGAAAACGTGAAGTAAGGCTTTGTCAGAAAGGAATTCAGTTCAGTTCAATTCAGTTGCTCAGTCATGTCCGACTCTTCGCGACACCATGAATCGCACTCCAGGGCTCCTTGTCCATCACCAACTCCCAGAGTTCACTCAAACTCATGTCCATCGAGTCAGTGATGCCATCCAGCCATCTCATCCTCTGTCGTCCCCTTCTCCTCCTGCTCCCAATCCCTCCCAGCATCAGAGTCTTTTCCAGTGAGTCAACTCTTCTCATGAGGTGGCCAAAGTACTGGAGTTTCAGCTTTAGCATCATTCCTTCCAAAGAACACCCAGGGCTGATCTCCTTTAGAGTGAACTGGTTGGATCTCCTTGCAGTCCAAGGGACTCTCAAAAGTCTTCTCCAACACCACAGTTCAAAAGCATCAATTCTTCAGTGCTCAGCTTTCTTCACAGTCCAACTCTCACATCCATACATGACCACTGGAAAAACCATAGCCTTGACTAGATGGACTTTTGTTGGCAAAGTAATGTCTCTGCTTTTGAATATGCTATGTTGGTTGGTCATAACTTTTCTTCCAAGGAGTAAGCATCTTTTAATTTCATGGCTGCAGTCACCATCTGCAGTGATTTTGGAGCCCCAAAAATAAATTCTGACACTGTTTCCACTGTTTCCCCATCCATTTGCCGTGAAGTGATGGGACTGGATGCCATGATCTTCATTTTCTGAATGTTGAACTTTAAGCCAACTTTTTCACTCTCCTCTTTTACTTACATCAAGAGGCTTTTTCGTTCCTCTTCACTTTCTGCCATAAGGGTGGTGTTATCTGCATATCTGAGGTTATTGATATTTCTCCCGGCAATCTTGATTCCAGCTTGTGCTTCCTCCAGCCCAGCGTTTCTCATGATGTGCTCTGCATATAAGTTAAATAAGCAGGGTGACAATATACAGCCTTGACGTACTCCTTTTCCTATTTGGAGCCAGTCTGTTGTTCCCTGTCCAGTTCTAACTGTTGCTTCCTGACCTGCACACAGGTTTCTCAAGAGGCAGGTTAGGTGGTCTGGTATGCCCATCTCTTGAAGAATTCTCCACAGTTTGTTGTGATCCACACAGTCAAAGGCTTTGGCATAGTCAATAAAGCAGAACTAGATGTTTTTCTGGAACTCTCTTGCTTTTTCCATGATCCAGTGGATGTTGGCAATTTGATCTCTGGTTCCTCTGCCTTTTCTAAAACCAGCTTGAACATCTGGAAGTTCACAGTTCATGGAGTTAAGAATGTTATTTGCACGAGGCTTACTTCTAATAGCGAAACATTGATTTATAAATTAAGAATTTACAAGAGTAACCAAGAAGTTAGGAATGGAATTTGGCCGAACAACATAGTGTTGTACTATATACCTATCTGAACAACAGGCAATGTTCTTTTGTGGAAAGTGTATATAAAATAATCTTAAAGGAAAAAGATGAAGGCAACATACAGAAGGCACATAAAGCAACTTAATGAAGAAAAATGTAATGAAAGATTGGAATTCATTTTCAGTTGAGTCAAATGTTCATTCAGGTTTTTTTTATACTTGCTCAAATTCATAATAAAATAGGAAAAAGTTCCGCTTTTGGCAATAGTGCTAATCCCAATTAGTCCTGAGCAATGTCTTTAAGTAATGTCATTTCACTATTTTCTTGCAGATTAATTCTTAGGACGTCAGAATGTCCCTCTTCAAACATAAGAAAGAAAAATTTAAAGTTAGTGAACCAATCAACATTTCCTGTTTTCCACGTCTCAGAGGGTGGAGCTCCCAAACCAGTCGCATAAGAAGGAAGTGAAAAGATGTTAAAAAGCAGGGCCAGCTCCCCTGGTCAGCCTGGAGGTCTGGCTTCTCAGTCAACATGAAGGCTCTGCTTATTCTGGGGCTTCTCCTCCTTTCGGTCGCTGTCCAAGGCAAGGTCTTTGAGAGATGTGAGCTTGCCAGAACTCTGAAAAGATTTGGAATGGATGGCTTTAGGGGAATCAGCCTGGCAAACTGTAAGTTAACTCTTTTTCATCCTTTCAAATAGTTAGCTAGGTGTAGAACAGATACTAATAGAGGATGAACCAAAAGAAAGGGTCTTTGAGTGAATGTTTTTTTCTTTCTTGGAGGGTTTACACACTTCAGTTCAGTTCAGTTCAGTCGCTCAGTCGTGTCCGACTCTGCGACCTCATGAACCACAGCACACCAGGCCTCCCTGTCCATCACCAACTTCCGGAGTCCACCCAAACCCATGTCCACTGAGTTGGTGATGCCATCCAAGCATCTCATCCTCTGTCGTCCCCTTCTCCTCCTGCCTTCAATCTTTCCCAGCATCAGGGTCTTTTCCAATGAGCCAACTCTTCACATCAGGTGGCCAAAAGATTGGAGTTTCAGCTTCAGCATCAGTCCTTCCAAAGAACACCCAGGACTGATCTCCTTTAGGATGGACTGGTTGGATCTCCTTGCACTCCAAGGGACTCTCAAGAGTCTTCTCCAACACCACAGTTCAAAAGCTTATACACTTACAATGGTTAAAAGTATCCACTTGTTCTTTTAGAATCAGATGTACCAGGTGAAGGAATGAGGCATGGTGGGTCAAATTCTACATCATTCTAAGCATGCAAGGTTCCCATGTACTCCTCTAGTGCTACTAAATTTGACAACTGGCGCATGTAGACTGACTATAAGATACATTTTAGCACCTGGAACATGTCTGTCAAGCCCTTGTTGTTTGACTCTAGCCATTTCTAATTTGGATCTTGGGTTCTGAATAAGGCAGTATTTTTCTCATTTTTAATCCCCCTAACATGATGTTGCACTTTTAACATCAAGGTTTTTTAAAAATTCCATTGAACTCTTAAAACAGGGACAGTAGAACTATCTCCCCTCAATCAATATCTATATAAGGATCCCTGAAATGCAGCATGAAATGACATTTTATTATTCTGACTCTAGTTCATTAATTATTTTTCATTTTCTTCCACAGAATTTAAGATGTGCCATAAGGAAAATTTCCTTTGTATTTTAGTCCATATTTGTCAATGTCATCACTGTAGTTTTCGTACTGAATTCAGACATTTCTCCTCCATAAATATTTTTGAATGAGTTAGCCAATTGCTAGATGGATGGATGGATGACCCAGCCTTTCCTATTCTATGATTCTTGCCTGCATTATAATTTGATACCCAAATTCGCCTTCGGTATCATAAATTTTCTTTCTCCCAGAAAATCCTTATTTTTTTCTGATAAAAAGCATTTTCCATTAACATATGCATCTGCTGCTAATGACCAAACCCACTCAACAACTCTGTTGATTTTTCTGTTCTAGGCTTAATCCTACCTGGGTGTTAGTAGTAAGGAAAGTGTAATAGCAATGGAAGATATTTTTAAAAATATGTTATCTTTTTCATTCGTATTACCAAATCATTTGCTAATAAAAGAATTTTCTGAAGGGACCTTTAACACCAAAGTGTTAAAACACTTTACAAGTAAAATGCATCTTTATACTTGTAAAGTAAGTCGTTAGTAAAATAGAACTAGTTAAGTAGAACTGATTATGCTATGAACTGTAAGTCACATGATTCACTCTTTATTACTCAAAATATGTTTTTTTCAGGGATGTGTTTGGCCAGATGGGAAAGCAGTTATAACACACAAGCTACAAACTACAATAGTGGAGACAGAAGCACTGATTATGGGATATTTCAAATCAATAGCCAGTGGTGGTGTAATGATGGCAAAACCCCAGGAGCAGTTAATGCCTGTCATATACCCTGCAGCGGTAAGACAAGATAATGTGGAGTGATGGCACAGGACTCACCTGGTTATGCCTATTGAGTTATCCAAAAAGTTCGTTCAGGTTTTTCCATAAACATCTTATGGGAAAATTGGAACAATCCTATAGGTCAAGATTCAATAGAAATAAAAAAATCTTGAAGGGTTCATCAGGGACCTATAAAAACTCCATTTTAATATCTAGAAACTCTATTCTCCTCCTCCTAATTTCTTAAGTTTCTAATCATAAAAGTTTGCTGTTTGCTAACATACAGGAGTTGCTGGAATGACCTATCACTTTATCATAACTGGACATATTGATACTTTGGAAAACAATGCCATTCCTTCTACTTTCCTTGTTTGGGGAGGATTAGCGATAATTTTGTTGGGTGGTCTGTTTTTAAAAATCTACCCTCCTTTATTGGAAAACAAAAGAATTACTAGTTAATCAAAGTGGAGGAATATACGTGGTATTTTTTAAAAATTGTTTTTACTTTTTACGATAAAATATTTTAAATATATGGACAATTAGAAACATTACTATAATAAGCATCAATATGCTCATCACGTACTTTAACAGTTGTTAACATTTTGGCATATTTACTTATGTGTATATATATATATATATATATATATATATATGTATATAAACTTCTTTTTGCTGAGTGATTTTAAGGTGAATTAGAAACATTATGACATTTCATTTATAAATTCTTTAGAACGAATCTCCAAAAACACAGCTCCTATATAAAAATTGTCATTCTAACAAGTTAATTTCTAAATTTGCTTAATTGAGGTGAAACAAGTATTCTATTGATTTCCTTTTAAAATAGAGAAAGCATGTGGAATCTTTAAAAAAAATTTTTTTTTAATTTATTTATTTTTTAATTGAAGGATAATTGCTTTACAGAATTTTGTTCTTTTTTGTCAAACCTCAGTGTGAATCAGCCATTGGTACACATATATCCCCTACATTTTTTTTGAACCTCCCAAAGCATGTAGAATCTTTAGTGCCTGAAATATTGGAGAAATATAGCAAAATTGATACTGCTAAATTTTTAAATATTACAAATCCTAATAGTGAAGATGAGTCTAAGAATATACTTTTGTATCCAGTTAATTTATTTAAAAAATGTTGTATTATGGAATAACCTGTTGTCATTGAATAAAAATTCTTACTACCCAGACATGTATGACCATAGAGAAATTTTGGTATCCACATGTTCTTTTGGAATACACAACAATCCCGGACATGAACGTAAAGCTATATTATACACATTTGTACCCACATAACAAAAGTGAAATTGTACTATAGTCACTGCTTTACAATTTTGTCTTTATTACACAAAATTATTTTTGTCAACAAATACCAATCCTTATTGTTTTTTAAAAATGAATAGATTTTCACAATATAAATGCTCTATAATGTATCAACCTAACTCTTACTGTTAAACATTTAGGCTAGTTCCATTTATGCCCTCTATTAATTGCTATGAAACAGTTTGTATACATGTCTTTCAGTACATCTCTTATTATTTCTTTAGAATCAATTTCCAGCGTTGAATTGCTGAGCAAAAACCTGCTAGACCAGTTTCTGCTTGTTTGTCTTTTTTTTTTTTTCCAATAGTTCCCAGTAAAAAGAAAACCTTCTATCATGCTAATTAATAATTCCAGAGCTTCCAATGACTTTGGTAAATGAGAAACAGATGCCAAATGGGATGGAATGAAGAGTTTCCCCCAACATCAACAGATAAACAGACCCTTAAAAATTATTTTAGTTGTTCTTTCCTCAGCCTAACAGAATAAAGCTGACTGAGCCTAAACTTAACATTTCTATGAATGGTATTTTCACTTCTCACCACCTCTTTTTCAGCTTTGCTGCAAGATGACATCACTCAAGCTGTAGCATGTGCCAAGAGGGTTGTCAGTGATCCACAAGGCATTAGAGCATGGTATGTGGTTTTTTTTTCCCCTTTCAGTTTATTGAGATGTAATTGACATAAAGCACTATGTAAGTTCAAGGTGTATAGCATAATGATTTGACTTACATCAGGAAACAGTATCACAATAAATTTAGTGAACATCCATTATCTCACATGGATACAAAATTAAAGAAATAAAAAAAATTTTGTGTGTGGTGAAAATTCTTAGGATTTACTCTTTTTAACACTTTTCATATATAAAATATAGCAGTGTTAATTATATTTATCATGCTTTATATTTGTTTTTGCTCTTTAGTCACTAAGTCCTGTCTGACTTTTGTGATCAATAAACTGTTACCTGCCAGGTTCCTCTGTCCATGGGATTATTCCAGGCAAGAATACTGAGGCAGGTTGCCCTTCCCTCCTCCAGGAGATCTTCCTAACCCAGGGACTGAATTTGTATCTCCTGCATTGCAGGCAAATTCTTTACTGCTGAGCCACCAGGGAAGCCCCATGCTGCACATTATATCCCTAGTATTTATTTATCTTATAACTGGAAGTTTGTAGTACCTTTGACTGCCTTCATCCAATTCCCCTTCCCTCACTCTACCTAACCACAAATTTGACCTCTTTTTCTAGGACTTTATTGCTTTGTTTGTTTGTGTTTGAAATATAATGGATGTACAACACTATGTTAGTTCCCATTACAGAGTGTGGTATGTGTTAAGTATTAAAGGAGAGAGCTGTTTTATCCTATTGTTATGAAAGAGGTGAGAGAATATTTCCAAAGAGCAAAGTATGGTACTGAGAACTGAAAATTGCAGCTTTGGATTCATGCTAAATGGTGTATAACATAGAAACAATCTACTTTAACGGATTCAAAATCTTATTCTTTTACTCCTCAATTTATTTTTGGGAATTTCTAGAGGTTTTAAGATTCTCCACCTTATACTAATTCCTTGTCATATCTTGACATTATTTTTGTCATTAAGTAAATATGGAATGCACTTTGCATTTGTGCTGTGAACTACACAGGACTCAACATTTGTACTCAGATGTTCTGTGCCCCAGCGAAGGTTTGGGGGAGATGTGAAGTCCTTGGTATACATATCTCCAGGTAATAAATAGCAATACTTGGATCTGTCTGTAGCTTTTATTTCATGTATTGATAAACTATGTTGTTTTCCCAAAGGACTTGAAATATAGGTAATACAGTGAAGCTATGTTTCAACCTTATTACCATTTGTTTCATCTTTCTCTACAGGGTGGCATGGAGAAGTCATTGTCAAAACCAAGATCTCACCAGTTACATTCAGGGTTGTGGAGTGTAACGCTGGAGTTTTTACTTCAACCCATTTTATCTCTTTTTCATATTCAGGAAGTAATAGTTGAGGGAAAGGTCATACTTTCAAACAAATAATGTTTTTTTTACAGAAGAAGGATCATGTGGTCTTTCTTTTAAGATACTTAATGTTTACTTCATGTATTTATTATTTGATATGAGGCCCACAGTGTATTTCAGTTTAATAGACCTAATGCTGGTGAATATTTGTCTAAAATCTTAATTATCAAATATATATCCAGAGCATTCAGTTCTTAAAGAAATAGCACAGACTTAATCTTGAATCATACAAGTACTCCCCAATATTCAACAAAAATATAGCAAAATAATATCTTTAAGCAAACTGATCTTAGGCAAGATCCCACCTGTGTAGTAGGCACGTAACACCGTCATCTGTTCAGTCATCTCCAAAAACAGTGAAAGATAATCACTCTTTGTTGGGCAATATAAAATGTTAAATGGAGCAGAATGCCAAATGACTAAGAATGAAGAAAGCCTGAATTAAGAATTTTGTTTTCATAAAGTGTGACCTTTGTTTTAAATGTTGTCTTAAAAATGTTGCATTTACACAGCTTTAAAAATAAGCTCAGAATTTATGTCAATCACTTTTAGCCCTTTTAAAGAACTCAATTGTGCATCTTGCTGTCATGAAGGATATAAAGATGGATTAGATGAGCTGTTGTTTTTTCTTAATGTTATAAGCTTAGTTTCATGCATTATCACAAATTCAGAGGCAGAAGAGTTTGTAAGTATTGAAATCATTGCTAGTTAATCACAGGTGTGAAATCATGAATGCTATAAAAAGTACATTTTCAGTAAAAGCTTTGCAATTTATACTTCGTCTTTCTTTGTTAAGTCATTTAGTGTCTCTGAAAAAATACATACATATATATTTGAGAAAAAGATTATCTGACACTTAGTATTTCCTACATCCTCACCTGTACCGAAACAGCTAGATTTTTTTCTGTGTGTATATTCTCTTTAATCATAGAATGCACATTGACATTAAGTAACATTTTTTCCTCAATGGATTTAATCATAAAGAGATAGGGTATATATCATCTTAAAAAGAAAGTTCTTACAAAATCCAAAAATAGGTAAATATTGCTGAAGAAAAATACATAAGCATGCTGACAGATCTCTATTTTTAAATTTTTTTAGCGGTGCTACTAGGTTTGTGGGATCTTAGTGCTCTGACCAGGGATTGAACCTGCATCCTCCACAGTGAAAGCTTGGAGCCCTAACCACTGGACCTCCAGGGAATTTCCTGCACACTAAATTCATAAACACAGATCTCAAATGGGCCCTCTAATCAGCCTGGTCATCTTAGTCACTTCTCTGAAATCCTGTGTTGGTGTCCCAATTCCTCAAAATGACTGTTACTATTTACTTCTTCTCTCATTTCAAAGTCCTGGCGCACACGCCAACCACTGGCCTTCCACACTCTGCCCGTGGTAGACCACCCAGCCTCACATTACACTGACAGAACAGAAGCAACTCATATAAAACCCTCCCCTCTTGGCCACCATAACAGAGCTCATGTCTTTCCGTGGGCTCACCCTCCCTTCCTTCCCCGTTATCACTGGGATGAAGGGCCTTGCTCCTGCCGATGGCAGTGTCTCCACATGCAGTCTTCATCACAGCCCTCTCCCTACTCCAGTTTAGGCTGAGGGTTTCCCGATCCTGAGTTTCTCCCTCTGCTGGATCATCCCCTTTACTGTAAGAACTGCCCTGGTAACCTTTCATCTTGCAAATAGCCCTCCAGGTACAACATCATTTTAGACTCCCTTGTACCGCAACTGAGGCTTCCCTGGTGGCTCAGACGGTAAAGCGCCTGCTGGCAATGCAGGAGACCTGGGTTTGATCCCTGGGTTGGGAAGATCCCCTGGAGAAATGACAACCCACTCCAGTACTCTTGCTTGGGAAATTCTGTGGACTGAGGAGCCTGGTAGGCTACGGTCCATGGAGTCGCAAAGAGTCGGACACGACTGAGCGACTTCACTTTACCGCAACTATCTTCCTGGTGGCTCAAGAACCCTGAAGCTTCTCCTCAGCAACTGTGGTGGTGGTGGTGGTTTAGTCGCTGAATCGTGTCCGACTCTTGCGGCCCCATGGACTGTAGCCTGCCAGGCTCCTCTATCTATGGGATTCTCCAGGCAAGAATACTGGAGTGGGTTGCCATTTCCTCCTCCAGGGGATCTTCCCAACCCAGGGATCGAACCCAGTCTCCCACATTGCAGGCAGACGCTTTAACCTCTGCACCACCAGGGAAGCGAGCATTATCTTATAAAGGAGGAAATAAAGGCCTAGCTTGGTTAAATAACTTGCCCAAGGTCACATAGACAGTAAGTGGTAAACATTAACTTGAACCTGGGTCTTCTTGAATTTATTGCCTGAGCTTGTAGCACTTTGAATGGAAACACATGATATGCTTTCTTTGTGATAAATGCTTGTGAAACTGAGGGTATTAATTACATTTTAGAATGACCAACAACAATATATGAAACTTCTTTTACACATTTAATTATTACCATTGTTAGCACACAAAAATCTCCTACTTCTGTCCTGTTCTACTAAATCTAAAATAAAATTTCTTTTATCAGTAGTATGACTTTGCTGCAGCAGTGAGAATTCACAAACATTTATTCATCAAGAATTATTAAGGACTTTCAATAATACCTAGGTTTGAGGCATGAGAAATGTGATTATGAAAAATTGCTAATGTTTTCAGAACTTTTAAAATATCAGATAAAGTCTAAGATTTTAGCATTATACAAAGTATTGGTTAATTATTAGTGGTTTGGAAAGACCAATATAAAAATTTCTGATCTTACTGCACTGAGATTCACAGCGCTGATATTTTCCACATTGACTATCTGAATGATGAAGAAAATTCAGTCATGCATTTCATTTCCAGCTGGACAGAAAACAAAATGAAATGTCTGGACTACAAACTTTTAATTTTTTCTAAGGCAAATGTATAGGTGATGTTTATTGCCTAATTAGGAGAAAAGTGATAAAAGAGGGCAGGCTTAAGAATTAAGCAGCTAAGCTGTCAGTCCCCACATCAGACAAATGATCCTGTACCGCCTGTCAGTATTGTTAACAGAGACTGTTATTTTATTAATCCTTATGATCCAGGGATTCTTTTTTTCATGTTTCAGGGCACAGCAGGTGAGAGACTGGATTTGTTAAGCTGGGTGGGTTTATCCTTCTTTTATGTGTTCGTTCAATTTTATGTTCATTTACTTATTGTACACATATGGCAATGGAAGCTGCTAAAGCAATCGTTGCTATTCTACAAAACAACAGGCACAGAAGCAGATGTCTTATTTCCGAGATTTTTCCCCCCAGGATTATTATGATTAAAGATCCTTTCCTCCCACCCCCTGGAGAGGACCAGGGGCTGCTTGCCAGAGGTTTTTTAATGACTTGGGAAAAGGCTCAAATATCTCACCCGCCATTATGATAATCCACCCCAGGGGCAAACCACACATGAATATTACAGATTTATTTTATTTTTGTATCCCTGGAAAGGTATTATTAAGCTCATTAGAATACAAAAAAATATATGCAGTCAAATTTCAAAATTACATGGATGAAGGAAATCACCAAAGTGGCATCATACCATGTCTTGCACTTATATTAACTATATTGATTATAGTAACTATATTAATTATATTGTGTTAACAATATATTGAAGAGGCATAATACTGCAACTTATTTCAGATAAAATATTTGTATTGGCCAACCCCAATTTGTACCTTGAATGTGGGCTCTAGGAAAAGATTTAGTTCATGCTTAACAAGAGGTTAGCTTCTGTTTTCAGCCATGTGCTATTTGGGGAATTAAGCATCATGAATAATATAGGAAGTAAGAGGGATAGTCTAAAGATGGGATAGCAAATTTTATTTCGGAAAGAGAATTTAAGGTGTTTTATTTAAAGGAAAATTGCCTTATTATAATGTAATAAGAAAGTTATATTTTCTTTCTTTCCTTTCTTCTTCTTTTTCTTTTTAACCATTTTTATCTTGGATATTTGATCTCTAAGATGAGATGACTGGAAAAGGCCATCAACCTTTTTAAAAGACTATTTCCCCCCACTCCCTAAAGGCCATTTGTCTCTTGGAGGCTTGGTCTGCATTACTTCCCAAGAGGCAAGCATTTGTCCTTGCACTAAATGCTGACATCTCCTGATAAGAGAGAAGCTGCAAAGGAGAGGAATTGAAGATCAATATGTTTATTTTGCTCTCAAGCACACTGATGTACCTTGGTGTATTGGGGAAGGGAATGGAGCTTGAGAGTGGGCCAATGGGGAGGGGTGAATATTTTGTGATGCGCTCTACCTGTGGGCTTATAAAGTTTACAGCTGCATTAAGAGGAGAAGTGTTACCATTAGCATGAACAGTAGAGTGGACTCAATTGAAAAAGCTTCTAGCCACTCACCTAGGGCTATATGCATTATTGCATTTACCCCCGCCCTGCCTTCAAGCTAATTGAAAATGTCAGTCCATTTCATCAAAGTTACACAACTGTCCATCCTTTTCCCTGGTACAGATATTCCAGGAGGAAGAAAATGGAATACACAGAGCAATAGAGCTCACGCAATAGCCCATGTGTCTTAGATTTAATAGCTGATCACTAGCTGGACTGAAGCCAAGAGGCAGTTCACAAATTTGCTGCACATTAGAATCACCTGGGGAACTCTACTTAGCTCTCTGTGCCCAGGCTCCTCCTAGACCTATTAAATCAAAATCTCTGGGGCTGGGACGCAGACACTCGTTTTGTTTTGTTTTGTTTTTAAGCTCTTTAGGTAATTCAAACAAAAGCAGCAAAGTTTGAGAACCAGTCCAATAGGGGGACAAACTTATTTCATGCAGATACAGTGAGAGCAATAAATATGTAAAAAGGACATTAATTCATATATCTATTCTTTATTTCTCATTATACTGTTTGAGTTTCAAACATGCTTCCCCCCGCCCCACCCCCCACTGCAAAAAGCTTTGCTGTTTCCATTTGGTTCAAGGCGTGAAAAGAGGGCTCCAGAGTGGTTAAACAGCTGCCTTGTGGCTCCGAAAAGGGGCTTCAGGGAGAAGCCCTGACGCCAGAGGGGCTCCTCAGAGGCCTCTGGGCTTTGGAGGCTCCTGGTAGAGCTTGAGGGTGAGCCTTTGAGAGAGAGACTCACCTAGCCCAGCCTGGGGGGCCGCGAGCCTGAGGAGACAGGCCTTGATATGAGTTTCACCTGCTCCTCCAGGACGGGTCTCCCCAGGAAATCACGGAGGCGCAAGTCTGCTCGCGAGAACCAGGGCAGACAGATCCAGAAGGGCCCAGTTCAGGTTTTTCTCCATGACAGTGGTGGCTTCACAGCGTCCTGGGTTTTACCCCACTCTCTTGAGAAGCTTCTGCATATCCTAGAAGAGGGCGCAGTCGCAACACTGGTTTTGCGTTTTCCGAAGACTCTAGGCGTTCTTGGCTTCTCCTGGGCCAATGGGGGAAAAAACAGTGGACCTAGCTTGTGCAGAGCCGCATTGTTGTGGTTGCAGTGGAAGCGCAGAAAGAGGTAAGTGCCCGCAGATGCGTGATGAACAGGCGGTGAACGGCAGTCTCCACCACGGTGGAATAATTCTGACAAATCAGGGAGCTCCTGGTGGAACAGGAGTAAAGTAAGCTCAAAACTGATGTTGGCTAGTCCCAAAGGCCGAGGAGAGCTGAGTGGTGGATTCCAAAGGTTGCACCTGGAAAAGAGGTTGGAGGGTGGTGGAGGCTAGAGGACGGGGAATACGTGGGTCGGTTCTGTGCAAACTCTGTTGAAGCAAGAGACAGGTCTGCCGGCCTGCTTGAGTGCAGCACTGTCTCAAATAGGCTTTTTTCTTTTTTAGGTATATTTTTGTCTGTGCTGGGTCTTGCTTGCTGCACGGTGGCTTTCCCTAGTTGCAGCAAGGGCGGGGGATGGGTGGGGGCAGTAGGCTTCTCTTCATTGTGTTGGGTGGGCTTCTCATTGAGGTATTGCAGTGGTTTATCTTGTGGTGAAGCACAGGCTCTAGGCCACTCAGGCTTCAGTAGTTGTGGGGTGGGATGCGCACCTCAGTAATTTCAGTAGTTGTAAGTCTCAGGCTTTAAAGCGCTAGCTCAGTAGTTGTGGCGGCCAGGTTGAGTTTCTCTAAGACATGTGGGATTTTCTCAGACCAGACATTGAACCCTTGTACCCTGCATTGGCTGGCAGATTCTTAACTACTCGGGCACCAGGGAAGTCCCTCAAATAGGCTTTGATTTAAATGAACAAGAAACACAACCAAAGACGAAACTTACTCCCTGCCCCCCATAGTTGGCTCTACAAGGAAAGGAATTCGATTACTTAACATTCCAAGTCACTAGAAGAGTGGCTCTCAAAGTATGGTCATCTAGTAACCAAGCAGTAACCTACCAGCCCTTCCTCGAGTGGGTCTCAAAGTATGGTCATCTATTAACCAAGCAGTAATCGACCAGGCCTTCTTCGAGCAGATTCCGTCCCTGGTATCCTCAGCTGTAGCTGCCCTCTAGTATCTCATGCATATTTCCTGAGTTTTCAGATGCTAAAACCCAGCACCAAATGGAAGAAATTAACCACTTGATGATCTGGAGCTTGTAGCCCCCCGGCCTGTGGCTCCTGAGGATTGATAATGTTAACTGCCCTATTACCTCTACATCAGCCAATCAAAATTAGACATGAGGTTATCACATTCCTGGGGATGCCCCTTGCCTATGACAGGCCTGTAAAAAATGCTTTGCTGAAACCCTTCAGGGAGTTTGGGATTTTGGGAGCATAAACCACCCCTCTCCTTGCTCAGCCCTACTGTAAACCTTTCTCTGCTCCACACTCCAGGGTTTAGGTTTGTTTGGCCTCACTGTGCTTCAGGCACAGGAACTTGGCATTCGGTGACAGCCTGAGAGTGTCCCCTGGTATTGTGTTAGATATTCAAGTTTTAAGGCCCTGTCCCAGACTTATGGGCTCAGCAACTCTAGAGGGGCTCAGTGATCTTTGTTATAATAGGTCCTCCAGATGATTTTCATTCACCTGAGAGTTTTAAAATAGCTGCACTGTCAGAGAACCAAAGTGTCCACCACCAGGTGAAGGGCAGTGGTGCCTGGAAAAGAAGGGGTCTAGCTAAGAGAAGTACAGCCGAATTTGCCCTGGTAGGAATGGGAAATATCTTTTCTCCATTGGTTGGCAGAGACTAGTATCTGTTGGCAGTGGTAAGGTTATCAAGAACGCTTTACGTTTCAACGCAGAGTGATGGCTCTTCTGGTTTTCCAGGGACTAGTCCTCTGTGAGCACTTAAAATCTCATTTTGGGAAACTTTTCCCCTTAGCTCTGGGTTTGAAAAACTTAGAGAATGATATGTAATTTGGGTGAACATGATTCAAGTTTTTGGCAAGTCCTAAGTATTAATTAAAGTTCAGTATGGACAACATCTAGCCTTTTTTTACATGTGTGTGTGTGCGTGCGTGTGTGTGTGCGTGCGTGTGTGTGTGTGTGTGTGTGTGCATGTGCGCTTAGTCACTCAGTTATGCCAGATTTTTTGCTACCCTTGGGACTATAGCCTGCCAGGCTCCTCTGTCCATGGGATTTTCCAGGCAAGAATACTGGAGTGGGTTGCCATTTCCTTCAGGGTATCTTCCTGACCCAGGGATCAAACCCTTGTCTCCTGTGACACCTGCATTGCAGGGAGATTCTTTACTTGCTGAGTAGGGAGGTCTTTGGGGGAGGTAAATCTGATTGGGTGAAAGGACTTACTTTTAAAAGATTTTTGTAGAAACATCCCCTTCTGTTTAGTCTGCTGGTTCTGGCTAGATGTTGGTGTCATGAGGAGCTTTAAAATGAGTTTATTGATCTAGGGTGCATCCTGAGTGTGAGGGTTTTTTAAAAGTTTCTCAGATAATCCTAAGGCACAGCCAAATTTAGGTACTATGGCTTAAGCTTTTGAACTGCTACCACTTATTTTAACCTCGTCTTCCTGTGAGAACTGTACTTGAGGTTTGTGGCTTCTCTTCTCTTACTGTCTTATTATGAAAGTTATTTTCTTAAATAAGATTAAATGTAGAGAAAATGCTGCTGGTCCATCTGGTATACTGGATATCCAGAATAGTTAAAGTATGTTCCATTAAAAAAATTTGTATCATTTAAGTAGTGTCACTGGTGTTGTAAAAACTGACACATAGTTTGAATTAGTACAGTCTCTTTTGAAGTTGTCACCTCTGATCTGCTCCCATTGCTAAATATCTGGACACCTCATATTAGGAATTGCTTTTAAATATCTTTAGGGATTAAAACGAAGATTGCTATGTGGCTGCCAATGGTTGGGTACATTAACCTCAAGGCAAGGCTCATGCTACTCTTTTTTTTTCCAGCTTTATTGAGATATGATTGACCTACAGCACTGTGTAATTTTAAGATATATACAGCATAATTACTAGACTTACATACATCATGAAATTATTATCACAATAAGTTGCTAAATATCCAACATTTCATATAGATTCAAAAACTAATGTTTGGGAACACATGTACACCCATGGTGGATTCATGTCAATGTATGGCAAAACCAATACAGTATTGTAAAGTAAAATAAAGTAAAAATAAAAATTAAAAAATAAAAAATAAAGGAATAGAAAAAAATTTCCTTATGATTAAAAACTCTTAGGATTTACTCTCTTAACCACTTTCCTATATTAACAGACAGCAGTATGAATCGTATTGTACACTACATCACTAGTACTTATTTATTTTATAACTGGAGGTTTGTACCATTTACCTGCTTTCATTCAATTCCCCCTCCTCCCTACTTCCCACAGGTGGAAACCACAAATCAGATCTCATTTTTTGTCAGTTTGTTTATTTGCTTATGAAGTCCACTTGAACTACATCCCTATGTTAGCTTATGTTACACGACATAGTGGTTCAACATTTCTATGCATTTTAAAGTGATCGGCATGGTAAGTCTAATTACCACTTGTTAACATATAAAGATATTATATTAATTAAATATAACTACTGACTATAATCCCCACACTGTACATTTCATATATATGGCTCTTTTATTTAACCTGAAGTTTGTATCTCTTTATCTCCCTCCTCTATTTCTTTTCTTCTCTTACTCCCTGCCCTTCTAATAAATATCTGTTTGCTCTCTGCATCTATAATTCTATTTCTGTTTTATTATGTTTCTTCATTTTTTTGTTTTTAGATTCCACATATAAGTGAAATCATACAGTGTTTATTTTTCTCTGTCTGACTTATTTTACTTAGCCTAACAGGTCCATCCATGTTTTATCACAAATGACAAGATTTCATTCTTTTTCATGGCTGAATAGTGTTCCATTATGCACACCATATCTTTATCCATTCATCTACTGATAGGCACTTAGATTGCTTCCTATCTTGGCTGCTGTGAATGATGCTGCAGTGACCATTTGGGATGCATAGATCTTTTTGGATTAGTGCTTTTGTTTTCTTTGTATAAATATCCAGGAATAGGATTGCTAAATTATATGGTACTGTTATTTTTTAACTTTCTGAGGAATCTCCATATGTTTTACATAACAGTGGTACCAAATTTACATTTCCACCAACAGTTCATGAAGGTTCTCTTTCTTTCCTCCATACTTTCACCAACAATTTTTATTTGTTGTCTTCTTGATAATAGCCATTCTTACAGATGTGAAGTGATGTCTCATTGTGGTTTTGATTTACGCATCTCTGATAATTAATGATGTTGAACATCTTTTCATGTGCCTGTTGGCCATCTGTTTGTCTTCTTTGGAAAAATGTCTGTTCACGTCCTCTGCCCATTTTTAAATCCAATTTTTAAATTTATTTTGAGTTGTATGAATTCTTTGTATATTTTAGATATTAACCACTTATTGGATATACTTTTTATGTAAGGTGATTACCCTGCTTTGAAATGTTCTCTTCTGAGAATAAAGTGACATTTTGTTGATCCATGTCTTCTTGCTTATTTGATCTCTCAGTAACAAGAAACACACATATTTATGAAATAGCTGACAAAAGCAAATGATGTGTTTGTGGTCATAGGACAGAGAGAAACAAACTGGCAAGCACAGATAGTGAGTAGGGCATCAGAAAATCAAATCCTGATTCACCAAAAGCGAGATCAGCATTTTGGTACATTTTATAGACATGGAATTTCACTCTTTTTAATAAAACAGGAATGGTGAAATTATGGAAGAAATACAGTTTTTTTATTTTATTTTATTTTTTTAGAAATACAGTTTAGTATTGAGCATTTCCATCCCCCAAATAAACATACCCAGTCATTTGCTCTAAATTTTGAAAAAGTCTTTGGCCCCTTTTAGCCAAACACACATAACTATGATTGCATGCCTGCCAAGTCACTTCAGTCATGTCTGACTCTTTGCAACCCTATGGGCTGTAGCCCACCAGGCTCCTCTGTCCATGGGATTCTCCAGGCAAGAATACTGGAGTGGGTTGCCATGTCCTCCTCCCGGGAATCTTCCCTTCCCAGAGATCAAATCCAGGTCTCTCCAGTCTTCTGCATTGGCAGAAGACACTAGCGCCACCTAGGAAGCCCACTACGATTGCTGCTACTGCTGCTAAGTGGCTTCAGTCGTGTCCGACTCTGTGTGACCCCACAGACGGCAGCCCACCAGGCTCCCCCGTCCCTGGGATTCTCCAGGCAAGAACACTGGAGTGGGTTGGCATTTATAACTAATTTTTAGAAGCCATTTCAGGCCTACTAAATAAGCAGAAGGTAATGATTAACTGAGTTCACTTTTATATGCTTGTTCAGTGTATTTAGAGTTGTTGAGGACAATTCAAGAAGAGAAACAGTTCCTGATTCAGCTGCCGAATACGGAGTGACCTGTGCCTGCTTTCATGCTAGTACTTATGTAACAATGCACTGCTGACGGTATGAACTAGTGGCAAACCACGGTGATTGCACTGAACTGTACCTTATATGTTGCGGTTTTGTAAAACAGCATTTGGATAGAGGCAAAGACTTTTGTTTTAGTAGAAGTTATAATCACTAACATCATCATAATTATATTTTCTACCAAGTTACAATGCCTATTATGACAAACACATATGTGTGTGTATATATATATATATATATATATATACATACATGTATAGTGCTTCTACTTTATAAGACATCTTTAAGATATCTGCTTTATAAGATAGAAGACAAAGATCATGTTCTCATTCTGACAGAATAATTGATTAAACTAACTTCTTCCTAACCCTTCTGTTAGAAAATGCCTGCTGCTGCTGCTGCTAAGTCGCTTCAGTCGTGTCCAACTCTGTGCGACCCCATAGACGGCAGCCCACCAGGCTCCCCCATCCCTGGAATGCTCCAGGCAAGAACACTGGAGTGGGTTGCCATTTCCTTCTCCAATGCATGAAGGTGAAAAGAGAAAGTGAAGTTGCTCAGTCATGTCTGACTCTTAGCGACCCCACGGACTGCAGCCCACCAGGCTCCTCCGCCCATGGGATTTTCCAGGCAAGAGTCCTGGAGTGGGGTGCCATTGCCTTCTCCGAGAAAATGCCTAGAAGTGATGAAAAAATTGTGACAAATAAATTTAAAGTACTGCCAAATTTAAAATTAAGAAAGAAGTATCCCCAAAGGACAAAACTCAATGGGGAAATGGAAGTCAAGGTACTAAGCACAACTTGACATTGGGAAAGAAGTTTAGAATGATGGTGGATATGGTGCTATGGAGTAGGAGGGAGATTAGGAGTGTTATTATATTCTGCATTTGGGCTTTAATTCGCAATATAGACAAATAATAAACGTTGAGTAAGACAATGAGTTGAAAAGTGAGAGACTACATGTATTTGGAACCACTGAAGGACTGTCATAAATACACAATGTAAAGATTCTGAGTTATGCTTCTGGTTTGATTCAGATGTTACTGGACAACTACTCTCACAGATACTATTAAGAGTGAAAAAAGATGCAAAAGAAGTTGAACTTACAGCACTGAAGAAAAGATAAAACTAGGTATATTGTGGAGGAGAGGTGACATTTTGAAGGGAATGGCATAGACAGCGTAAACTACTCATTTTGTGGCAGTTAGCAAAGAGGGCATCATGAACTCCATTAAAAAACATGCAGTTCTTCTGGAACAAAGAACTAGTGAGTGGAGTTTGCTGCTAAAAAATTACAGTAGAAAAACAGATACAATCTAAAGAACTGAGAGAAAAAAAATATGAGCAGAACTTCAGGGAAAGTGAAAGTCGCTCGGTCATACCCAGCTCTTTGCGACCCCATGGACTAAACAGTCCGTGGAATTGTCCAGGCCAGAATAATGGAGAGGGTAGCCGTTCCCTTCTCCAGGGGATCTTCCCAACCCAGGGATCGAACCCAGGTCTCTGGTCTTGCAGGAGGATTCTTTACCAGCTGATTCTTTATCAGGTGGATTCTCTATCAGGGAAATGATCAAAATCAAAATCATGTAATTGGAATCGCAGAAAGAGAACACGGGTGCAGAAAATGTATATTAAGAAATAATGGCAAAATTTTTCCTAAATGTGGACAAAATTATAAATTTATAGATTCAAGAAATATTATAAACTAAAACAAAGAAATAAACCTTTGCCAAGACACATCACTGCCGAAATTTAAAAGTAAAGAAAATAATCTTGAAAGCAAGAAAAAAAACACCCCACGTTACTTAGAAGATTAACCATGAACAGTTTTTTGTACACCAATTAAACATCAGTAAAGCAGGATAAATGGTATGTATCTGGGTAAATATAAAGGACTATATTTTTTAAGATCTTTAAAACATGTATTACTGTTAAAAGCAAAAATTATCATATTTATAATGGATTTCAATGTATATAAAAGTAATATATATGAGAATTAGAAGGGCAGGTCCAAGGAACCTATTTCGGTATAAATCTTCTTTACTTAAAATAGCAGCAGAATAATAACTCTAAGTAGGTTGTTAATGGAAGGTAAGTGCATTTTACTACCTAGAGTAACTATTGAAGAAATGATACAAAATGAGTTAGCCAGTGCTGGGATTCATGGGGTCGCAAAGAGTCGGACACGACTGAGCAACTGAACTGAACTGAACCACTTTGTGACACTATGGACTGTAGCCCGCCAGACTCCTCTGTCCATGAGATTTCCCAGACAAGAATACTGGAGTGGGTTGCTGTTTCCTTCTCCAGGGGATCTTCTTGACCCAGGGATTAAACCCATGTCTCTTGCATTGTGGATTATTTAACGCTGAGCCACCAGGGAAACTCTAAAAGGCCAATAAGTAAATTCAAAAGGAGTTTAAATTTTAAAAATTTAAATAGACTATTAAAAATAGTTCAGCAATCCAAAAGGAAGAAGGGAAGGAGGCTTCAGTTCAGTTCAGTTCAGTTCAGTTGCTCAGTTGTGTCCGAATCTTTGTGACCCCATGAACCACAGCACACCAGGCCTCCCTGTCCATCACCAACTGCCGGAGTCCACTCAAACCCATATCCATTGAGTTGGTGATACCATCCAAACATCTCATCCTCTGTCGTCCTCTTCTCTTCCTGCCCTCAATCTTTCCCAGCATCAGGGTCTTTTCAAATAAGTCAGCTCTTCGCATCAGGTGTCCAAAGTATTGGAGTTTCAGCTTCAACATCAGTCCTTCCAATGAACACCCAGGACTGATCTCCTTTAGGATGAACTATTGGATCTCCTTGCAGTCCAAGAGACTCTCAAGAGTCTTCTCCAACACCACAGTTCAAAAGCATCAATTCTTCAGCGCTCAGCTTTCTTTATATTCCAACTCTCACATCCATACATGACCACTGGAAAAGCCATAGCCTTGACTAGACAGACCTTTGTTGACAAAGTAATGTCTCTACTTTTTAACATGCTGTCTAGGTTGGTCATAACTTTCCTTCCAAGGAGTAAATGTCTTTTGATTTCATGGCTACAATCACCATATGCAGTGATTTTGGAGCCCAGAAAACTAAAGTCAGCCACTGTTTCCACTGTTTCCCCATCTATTTGCCATGAAGTGATGGGACCAGATGCCATGATCTTAGTTTTCTGAATGTTGAGCTTTTAAGCCAACTTTTGGTGGCTCAGAGGTTAAAGCATCTGCCTCCAGTGAGGGAGACCCAGGTTTGATCCTTGGGTCGGGAAGACCCCCTGAAGAAGTAAATGGTAACCCATTCCAGTATTCTTGCCAGGAGAATCCCATAGATGGAGAAGCCTCGTAGGTTATAGTCCGTGGGGTTGCAGAGTCAGACATGACTGAGCGACTTTACTTTCACTTTCTTTCACTTTCATCAAGAGGCTCTTTACTTCTTCTTCACTTTCTGCCATAAGGGTGGTATCATCTGCATATCTGAGGTTATTGATATTTCTCCCAGCAATCTTGATTCCAGCTTGTGCTTCATCCAGCCCAGCGTTTCTCATGATGTACTCTGCATAGAAGTTAAATAAGCAGAGTGACAGTATATAGCCCTGACATACTCCTTTCCCAATTAGAAACCAGTCTGTTGTTCCATGTCCAGTTCTAACTGTTGCTTCCTGACCTGCATACAGGCTTCTCAAGAGGCAGGTCAGGTGGTCTGGTATGCCCATCTCTTTCAGAATTTTCCACAGTTTATTGTGATCCACACAGTCAAAGGCTTTGGCATAGTCAATAAAGCAGAAATAGATGTTTTTCTGGAACTCTCTTGCTTTTTTGATGATCCAGCGGATGTAGGCAATTTGATCTCTGCTTCCTCTTCCTTTTCTAAAACCACCTCTGAGGTAAGGAGCAACAGCTGTGCTTTGCTGGAGTAGCCGTGAAAAGATACCCCACGTCCAAGGTAAGAGAAACACAAGTAAGATGGTAGGCACTGAGAGAGGGCATCAGAGGGCAGATAGACTGAAACCACAATCACAGACAACAGGCAAATCTGATCACACGAATCACAGCCTTGTCTAACTCAATGAAACTAAGCCATGCCCTGTGGGGCCACCCAAGATGGGTGGGTCATGGTGGAGAGGTCTGACAGAATGTGGTCCACTGGAGAAGGGAATGGCAAACCACTTCAGTATTCTTGCTTTGAGAACCCCATGAACAGTATGAAAAGGCAAAAAAGATAGGACTCCCCTATCTTCATCCCCTGAAAGATGAACTCCCCAGGTCGGTAGGTGCCCAATATGCTATTGGAGATCAGTGGAGAAATAACTCCAGAAAGAATGAAGGGATGAAGCCAAAGCAAATACAACACTCAGTTGTGGATGAGACTGTTGATAGAAGCAAGGTTTGATGCTGTCAAGAGCAATATTGCATAGGAACCTGGAATGTTAGGTCCACGAATCAAGGCATATTGGAAGTGGTCAAACAGGAGATGACAAGAGTGAACATCAACATTCTAGGAATCAGCAAACTAAGATGGACTGGACTGGGTGAATTTAACTCAGATGACCATTATATCTACCACTCTGGGCAGGAATCCCTTAGAAGAAATGGAGTAGCCATCATGGTTAACAACATGCAGTACTTGGATGCAATCTCAAAAACGACAGAACGATCTCTGTTCATTTCCAAAGCAAACCATTAAATATCATGGTAATCCAAGACTATGCCCCAACCAGTAATGTTGAAGAAGCTGAAGTTACACAGTTCTATGAAAACCTACAAGACCTTCTAGAACTAACACCCAAAAAAGATATATTTTTCATTATAGGGGACTGGAATGCAAAAGTAGGAAGTCAAGAAACACCTGGAGTAACAGGCAAATTTGGCCTTGGAGTACAAATGAAGCAGGGCAAAGACTAATAGAGTTCTGCCAAGAGAACGCATTGGTGATAACAAACACCCTCTTCCAACAACACAAGAGAAGACTCTACACATGGACATCACCAGATGGTGAACACCGAAATCAGATTGATTATATTTTTTGCAGCCAAAGATGGAGAAGCTCTATACAGTCAGCATAAACAAGACCGGGAGCTGACTGTGGCTCAGATCATGAACTTCTTATTGCCAAATTCAGACTGGAATTGAAGAAAGTGGAGAAAACCACCAGACCATTCAGGTATGACCTAAATCAAATCCCTTATGACTATCCAGTGGAAGTGAGAAATAGATTTAAGGGACTAGATCTGATGGACAGAGTGCCTGATGAACTATGGATGGAGGGAATGGCAAACCAATTCAGCATTTTTGCCTTGAGAACCCCATGAACAGTATGAAAAGGCAAAAAAGATAGAACTCCCCTATCTTCATCCCCTGAAAGATGAACTCCCCAGGTCAATAGGTGCCCAATATGCTATTGGAGATCAGTGGAGAAATAACTCCACTGTGTGACATTGTACAGGAGACAGGAATCAAGACCATCCCCAAGAAAAGAAGTGCAAAAAAGCAAAATGGCTGTCTGAAGAGGCCTTACAAATAGCTGTGAAATGAAGGGAAGCGAAAAGCAAAGGGGAAAAGGAAAGGTATACCCATTTGAATGCAGAGTTCCAAAGAAGAGCAAGGAGAGATAAGAAAGCCTTCCTCAGTGATTAGTGCAAAGAAATAGAGGGAAAAAATAAAATGAAAAGACTAGAGATCTCTTCAAGAAAATTAGAGACACCAAGGGAACAGTTCATGCAAAGATGGGCTCGATAAGGACAAATGGTAGGGACCTCTTAGAAGCAGAAGATATTAAGAAGAGGTGGCAAGAATACACAGAAGAACTGTATAAAAAAGATCTTCAAGACCCAGATAATCACAAGGGTGTGATTACTCACCTAGAGCCAGACATCCTGGAATGTGAAGTCAAGTGGGCCTTAGGAAGCATCACTACGAACAAAGCTAGTGGAGGTGACGGAAAGAGGCTTCAGTTCAGCTCAGTTCAGTTGCTCAGTCGTGTCCAACTCTTTGCCACCCCATGAATCGCAGCATACCAGGCCTCCCTGTCCATCACCAACTCCCGGAGTTCACTCAGACTCACGTCCATTGAGTCAGTGATGCCATCCAGCCATCTCATCCTCTGTTGTCCCCTTCTCCTCCTGCCCCCAATCCCTCTCAGCATCAGAGTCTTTTCCAATGAGTCAACTCTTCGCATGAGGTGGCCAAAGTACTGGAGTTTGATCTCCTTGCTGTCCAAGGGACTCTCAAGAGTCTTCTCCAACACCACAGTTCCAAAAGCATCAATTCTTCGGTGCTCAGCTTTCTTCACAGTCCAACTCTCACATCCATACATGACCACTGGAAAAACCATAGCCTTGACTAGACGGACCTTTGTTGGCAAAGTAATGTCTCTGCTTTTCAATATGCTATCTAGGTTGGTTGGGACAAACAAAAAATGAATAATAAAATGGTTGTGCTAACTACCAAGAAAAGATGTTTTAAAAATCAGACACTATTTAATAGGTATTGATTGGGCAAAATAATTGCTAAATATGACGCTTATGTATGGGTATAGCAAACCTATGGCTATAGCAAAATTGATTCTCATACGTTGCTGTTGTGAATGCAAATTACTATCAACACTACATAGTGATAGCCTATACGTGAGCAATTTAACTTTTATGTGTGTGCCTTAGACAAGCTGTTGTAAACATGCTTGAAAAACATATGCAAAGATTTATGGAAACATTTTTACACTTATTTTTAATAGAGGGGAAAATGCAAAAAATTGAGCTTTATAGAATTTAATTCTGACAAAATATTCACTATAATCCCACCGAATATGGTTCTGACAAAACATGATCCACTGGAGAAGGTAATGGCAAACCACTTCAGTATTCTTGCCTCAAGAACTCCATGAACAGGTTAGAATATAATGCCAGTTAACTAACATTAAAATTTAAACAATGCTGCCTATTGTTTATGGATATTTACAGTAAGTTTAAAGCTCTGATTAGGAACTACCAAATCATGAGTGTCATCACATTTGAGCAGGAAGGTAATAAGCGTGAGAAGGTAGTTATACTGTTCAGATTTTAAAAAGAAACCAGAAGCTAAAATAATATTTTTAAATAGAAAGGAAATACACAATTACTTGTAGCTCCTATTTATACAATTCACTTTACGGGTCTTTTTACCCCATAATACTTTTTGTTATGGTAATTTCAGAGTCAGTTGATTGAGTTATCCAAGGATAATGAAAAAAGGAACAAATACTGTTCATTCATCTCCTGCTTTATTCATCATTCTTAGGAAAGGCAGTAGTCTGAATGGAATGTACACATTTTGATTCTTCCTAATTTGCCAGAGGTTGAGGTAGGACTCATAATCTGTGACCTCCCATTCCTGACACCTGGCTTTGACACTTTAGAGTTTCCTTTTTGACTGGGGCAGCGGCTTCACCAGTGCTAGTACTGCATGGCTATGTTAGAAATATTATAACTTTCAATCTCCTATACGTGTTTCCAAATGTTTTGCAGGTTAAGGGAGTATCATTTCTTACTCTCTAAGCAGCTCACAATAATTGAGGAAGAACTCTAAAACTGAGAAGTCAAAATGGAATGTCATAGTGCAATGCTATGCGACAATTAAAAATAATCACATGGTAATATGCTCCCAGAATACTATTAGGGGGAAAAACAGTGTCCAAATCCATAGTTTGATGCTACTGACATATAAATTTTGTTAAAGTTAGTAATAATTATAAACACATGGATGCATAGACTCATATTTCCCCAGGGTGGGAGTGGAAGGGAACTCTATGTGCCAAAATGTTACGTCTGTTTATCACCACTTAATGAAATCCATGACTACACCTTTTTCTTTCTTTCTGTATTGTCTATCGTTCAATGGATGCTTTTACTTTCATAATGTAGAATGTTCAACTCTGAAGACAATTAATTTAAACTTTATTTAAATCTAAATAAATTTCAGAAATGTGGTAAATTTCAGAAATATGGCATCTGTTTTTGCCCACTTCCTACAAATAGTGTGTTAAAGTTAGAGTGCTATCTAATTATGGCTAATTCAAAGATAAATTTAGTTTTATTTCCACGTTTGTTACTGAGGGCTTCCCAGGTGGCACCAGCAGAAAAGAATCCACCTGCCAGTGCAAGAGACACAAGAGCTGCAAGTTCAAACCCTGGGTCAGGAAGATCCTCTAGAGGAGAAGGAACTGGCACCCATCCCAGTATTCTTTTTTGGAGAATCCCATGGACAGAGGAGCCGGGCAGGGTACAGTCATGGGGTCGCAAAGAGTCAGACACAGCTGAGCACCTGACCACAGCACTTCTGTTATTGAATTTGGTTTTGAAAGGAGTATACTTTTCAATCTTTGTGATTATCGATTTAGAACAGATCAAATATAAAATTTGATTTAAGCTCTGCAGTCAAAATCTAGGCTAGATTCTTTACTTTCTTTTCTAAAGCACAGTACTTCTAAGATCAGAGGATACAGATGACTTCTTTCAAGAGAGGTTATTTATATTTTTCTCCTTTTGTATTAACCATGAAGTAGTATTTGGATGAGCCCTTGTCATATGGACTTGAATGAAAAAGATATTTTATTAAAATGTAAAGTGAGGTTACCTTCTGTTCTATCCCAAACAACAAAAAATCAAAATTAAGCTACTCTAAGAAACAGGACATTTGCAAAATCTTCATTCTCCAGCATTTGGATAGTATTTAGCTCAAGTATTTTGATACCATTTGCCAAGGAAGAAACCGAGAACACAAAAATGCTTGCTAGGGTATTTTTCTCTTTCTTTTTCTGCTTAGATTTCTCATCCATAATACATTGGATTGATTCTTTTGTTGGTAGTTTAATATAAGGGTAGTTCACAAATTTTTTCTCTAAGTCTCTTAGGATAAATAAAGTGTCAACACATGCATTTCTAATTAATGCACTAATTAATTTCTAATTAATGCATTTTTAATTAGAAATGCACCCACATTTCTAATTAATAAGATGTTTATTTTACACTAATAGCATGAAATAAAGAGTGGAATTTCATATGATTATGTCCATTGGGTAGTTGCCGTCTCTTGAGTTTTTGTTATTTGCAGAGTTATATTACTGTAATTTGAAATCAATACAACTAGAATTAATTTAAAAATTCTTATGGAGAAATTTTCATTTAGTTTAATTTTGCATTTTTCTTACTGTATTTCTCTTTACATACATAGTATATTTAAAGCCATGCTGGAAACATTTTTTGACACAATGTGGTTTTCCAGGTTGGTTAAGCTGTCTATGGAATTAGAGCCTTTTGCTGGTCCCTCCTTCTGGAAAGTTCTTTAACCAGGTATCTGTTTGATAACTCTTTCACCAACTTCAAGTCTCTAATCTTTGCTCAGCTTCACATGTGGCTTATCTTGAATATCTTATTAATTTGGTAAACTCCTTGTACTCATTTTGACCCCACCCTCACTCTCCTAATTTCCCATACTTCCATGTAATTTTCCCTTTCCCCAAAGCACTTATCAACTTTCACCATATTATATAATTTATTTCTTTCTTATATTTACTGTTAAATGTGTAATTCTTCCTCCTAGAATGCAAGCATCTTGAGGACAGGAATCTTTGTCTTTGGGGCTTAATAATACATCCTAAGAACTAAAAACACCTCCTGGATCATCACAGGTACTCAATGTCTGTTTTCTTTAAATTATTTGAGGTCAAATAAGGTATCAACGAAATATCAGCAGATTATTTCACTATTTGGGGAATGAATGCGATGTAGCCTATCCCATTGTAACTTGACTTCAAATACTGTTTCCTAGTATATTCTCTGAGCAATGATGCTAGTGTTGTCCTGGCACATTTGGATTCTGTTGAATAAGTCAAAATCATGGCCATGGACAGGTGACTGACTGCTTAATTATTTGAGGACGCGAATGATCATATTACAGTCAGTTTTACTAAGCTTTCCTCTAATTCTCCTCTCCATGTGTGGAGGTGTAGGTTTTTTTACAAAGGAACATCTTAATCTAAAAATGTTTGTCCACACTAAGTCTTAGACTGATAAATTACCATCTTCTCTTCTATAGGCATACAGCTGCAAGAATGAGGGGAATGAGGGGAATAAGGAACTATAAGACAGAGAGAACCATGGCTTTTCATTTCTAAGAGTGAGCAATCAGTAAGAAAGGCATGGAAGCGCATGTTTGGGAGATATTCTTTCACATCATCCTACAGTTATGGTAGAAAATGATTAACAGGAATGGAGTCAGATTAAATGATTTAACCAAGCCATAGCTACATTCTTTGAATCTTCTTAGTGTCTTGGGCTTTTGGGTGAATGAATTGTTCCAAAAGGGCCTCATTCAAGGAAATCTTAAAGAATGATCAAACAATGTAAAAAATGTATGTGACTGGCCCCAAGTAGCTGGTCTAAGCTGACACTGGGGGTTCTCACATCTGTGTGCTGCTCAGGATGATGTATGGGGTAAGTGCATCCTGATTAGTGTCTTGGGATGGACAGAGAGCTAATGCAGAGAGTCAGCAGTTTACAAATCTATTACTGACATCTTGGCTGAATCTGACCTTTGCAGTGCCAGAGTAGATGACTACTAGCTAGCTCCCAGGAAAGCTTATGCTTCATCTTGAATAAAATTTTAATGATGAACCAGGAGCGGAATCTATCAGTACTTATAGCCTTTCTACTATGATTTTTTTGTATTATACTGGAGTGGGTAGCCATTCCCTCCTCCAAGGGAATCTTCCCAACCCAGGGATCAAACTCAGGTCTCATGCATTGCAGGCAGATTCTTTACCAGCTGAGCCACAAGGGAAGCCCGTATTATACTAAGACAGCTATAGAAGACTATATATCTTATTTTGGGTATCTAATTTTTTCTCAGAATACATATTGCTGTCTTTATGTATTTGTATGTGTGTGTGTGTGTGTGTATGTGTATCAAACACTTGAATAGCTAAAACTCAAAAAAACTAGAGCTCTGTTAAGTTGTAAAATTTAATTGTCATTAATCCTCTTGATGAAGTCTGTTTCTTGAGATGTTCCCAACTCAGGGATCAAACCCAAGTCTCCTGTATTACAAGCAGATTCTTTACCATCTGAGGCACCATGGAAACCCCTTGAAAATACTACATTTTCCATTTAAGTCTTGAAGTTAATTCTTTCTATTTATCAGGGAATCAGTACAACAGAGTTGTTAAAGCCTAGTACTAGGGTCACCAGTCCTGAATTTTAATCCCAGCCATATCACTTACTAGCTGGATGTATGGGCAAATTACTAGCCTTACTGAGTTTTAGTTTCCTTCTTTCCTCAAAAAGGAGAATAACATCTCCCAGAGCTTTTGTGAGAGTGTGAAAATATATATTTTGTAAATTTTAGTCATTTCGTCTTCACTCCTGGTGCCCTTTCTATCTCGCTGTTTTCTTCCCTGTGTGCTTACACGGAAGGGTAGATTGTTCTGCTTTTTCATAGTTGGAAAACTATTTTTAAAAATTAATGGTGAAGCCACTCATCTGAATGTACCTTTGCCCCCAAATTTCTACTTCCTTCTCTTGGATTCTGAGCCGTTCTACTCTGAATGCAGCTTAATTCACCTCCAGTCCTTCAATTTGTGTAAATAAATTACTACTCTTCTTTTCCCCTCTCATCTATAGATATCTCTCAGGCGAAGGAAACGAACTTTGTGACTGACAAAATGGCTATAAAGCATGGGGCAGGGTAAACACATTACAGGTCTCAATAACACGTGGTCACTGTCACTTGTTGCTCCTGAACACACTCAGAAGTTCCTTGCACTCATTTCACTATTTCATGCCTCTTTTCCCGGCTCACACAATCCCACAACCTCTCTCTTCATATGGAACAGTTAGAACTTATTTATCCAGCGAGACTCAGCTTATTTATTGCTTTCCACGAATAGTTTCTTGCCCGCTACACATCCCTGCCCCCACTTCCACCCTTCAAGAAGAGATCATCTCTCTCCTGCTCTACTTTACTGTAAGCATACTTCTTACAGGTTCTTCTAAGCATGATTGTGGGTGCTGTCTATCTTTGTTCACTAGATGCTGACCTTAGAGTCCACTGCCACAGCATTGCCTCATCCATTTGTAGACAATCTCCTATGGGTGTTTCTCGCTACAGAGCTTTATTGCCAGATATAGGATCAGCGTCTTCTGCTCTGGCCCTGACCGAATTCTAATCAGTTAATTACAACTGTCACTATTTACATTGATTATATGTGAAGTAGTATATTGTAGTGGTTTGGTAACAAATTATCTGATTGTGCATCCTAACTCTACCAATTTGTCTTTTGGTTGGTTACCTACTACTTGAGTTTGGGCAAGGTGCTTCTCTGATGTTTGTCTAAGTGTGCTCAGTCGTGTCTGATTCTTTGTAAGCCCATGGACTATAGACCATCAGGCTCCTCTGTCTGTGGAATTTTCCAGGCAAGAATACTGGAGTAGGTTGCCATTTCCTACTCCAGGGGATCTTCTCAACCCAGGGGTCAAACCCACGTCTCCTGCATTGAAAGGTGGGTTCTTTACCACTGAGCCACCAGCAAAGCCCTACCATCTCTAAATTGAGATAATGATAATACCTCCTTGCAGGGATATTGTAAAGTTTAAGTGGGAAATTCATATGCTTAGAATGCAGCCTGGCACACAGAAGCGCTAATCAAGGTTAACGCTCATATTTAAATAATAATCATAATCTAAATAATTTAAAGAAGAAACTTTTACAGTCAGTAGATCCAATTTCTTTTAAGTGTCCTAGGGAAAGATGGCCAGTATGAATGGTTTCCATCCATTTATAGACATGTTAACGTGGAGGCTCATAGTGGTTATATTCAGTTTGAGGGCATGTTCTGAAAGGCTTCTTTCCAGTATAAATTCTTCCTGACTCTCACTTCATAGGAAACAGAGATGGTGCATTTTCTGGTGAAAAGATTTCCCATGAGAGTAATTTTCTGTTTCTCTTTCAAAATGTAAATGATTTCCTTTAGGACATAGTTCTGTAATCCAGTATTATTAATAATTTGCCTGGCTCTCATAGTAATTTCCATACTTCTTTAAACTGGAGCTAGTTTTCTGAAACTGGGTGTAGTTTACTAACAGAGGCTCTTCTCTAAAACACCAAATTGCCCTCACTGGTGTTAGATCGCTGAGTCAAGGGAAAGCAGCGAATCTGTCTCAAAGAATTAAGGGGTTGGCTTTTCATTGATTGGCTGATTTACTTATTATACTCTGACTTCACATGTCACGGGATCAATCTCTTGAACGTATATTAGGTCAACTCACCAAGGAATATGAAATTTTTTCTCCTTTATCTTTTTCAAGTGAATTAATAATTACTGTCCAGTCACCAAAATTACATCTCACTTGAGGTTATTTTTACTGTACTGAACTATTCTAGTGGTATATCTTGAATTAGAAACTGGAAATTTTGCTGTGAAGGGAATTTTCATGCACAGTTTAATAATTCAGCTACCTCCACCCCTGGGCAAAATAAATAGCTAGCTGAACGCTTGTTGGCAAAGTCACAGCGAATTATATTATTTGAAACTCTAAATATCCCCCAAATAAATGTTGAAATTATCTGTGGGAAAGCAAGGGGTTTGGGGCATTACAGTAATATTGCTTCCTTGCCGAATGTGCATTTTCTTCTTGGAGATCTATGGAGTTTGGTAAGTTTTTTTTTTTATTAGGAATAATAGAAGTACACCCATTGTACTTGGGCTGCAATCACTCCTCCTGACTCTCAGCCCTTCAGCAATTCTAGGACCTGATGTTAGATGAGAAGAGTTACTCCTCTGATTCTTAAACATAGATAAATAAGTTATCTCAAATATCTAGTAAGAATTCCAAAGAGTTGGGAAACTGTCACTATTGAATTTTATCAACTAGTTGCTTTTAATTAATTTATTTTTGATCATTTGTTTTGTGTGAGGCACTGTTAGAGTCAGTTGGCATACATCAGTGAATACAACTGTCAAAGATAACTGCCATTGTAGAGGTTGGATTCCATTGTGGGAAGGGGGTGGGGTTAAGGAAAGAGATAATGAATGATAGACCATTCCATGCCATTAGTAATTCTTCTGGTATGTTAGAAACCGATATATACTATGGGAAAGGAGACTGGGGAAAAGTGAATCCAGAGTAAGGAAAGAGGTTGTAGCCTAGGGAGATTTGGGGTGAAATGGTTTTGCCACAGAAATGGTACGTAACACACCCATGTGGGGAAGTGGTGGAGTGGGGAGAGTAAAGCTGCACAGAGCTCGATTTTCAGCACAGAAGTTTCTGGCCTTGTCTCTCAGTGCTAGAGATGAAATAAATTATAAAGGAAATGATACTGCCCAGGCTCAGATCCTGTGACATCCTCTCTAATTGAAACTCTTATGGGTAGCATGTTTCCCATTAGTTGTCCCAGTCCACAGAGGATGGAGAAAGAAAGCATTGAAGAGATACGCAGTTCAATTCAACAAGCACTTAGTCATACATTTTATTTACCCAGAATGACTTTATTCAATTTCAGTGATACAAAGATGCAGACGTTCTTAAGGCCCCTCAGCTATGTTGTAAGATGAACCACAGATGAATGAATATAAAAGAAAAATATGTGATGTTGCTAAGCAAAGGTTGTATATACATTCACATGTGGAAGAGAAATACTGTAATCTGGAGTTAGCCCAGGGCTTTCTGGAAAAATGAGATCAAGGTTAGACCTTTGCAAGCTTGAGTGTGGTAGTGAAGCAAGTGGGAGTAATCCGGGAAGGGCCACAGTATCCCAAGACACAGAGGTAGAAAAGTCAGAGCTCCTGGGTTAATTAAAGGAGAGAAATCTGGCCAAGGGACTTCATGACCAGGAGTAATGAGCCCCTGGACTAATAGAAGGATTTCCACACTCAGCGTCCCCAATGAGGGGGATCAACACCTATATTAGACAGACTGCTACAGCCTTCCTAGGGACTCAGACTTGGACAGGAGGAGTCTAGTTACAGGGGTGATTCCATTACATTTTACCTTAGTAAAGTGGAGACAAAGGATAATATCTCCAAAATACAAAAAAGATGTCTTCCTCTCTTCTGTTACATAGATATGTCCTACCAGTCTCTAAGTGTGGCCTAACTTAGGCCACTACGGTGGTCATAGGCTTTGAGCTTGAAAAACAGGGACCCCGCTGAAGACACGGGAGAGGGGGATCGTGTTAGAAAGAAGGCACCCCCAGGATGCGTGTTCACTGCTTATACTCAGCAGGCTGCCTCATGACCTCTCCCCCTGGCAACACCTGCACTCTGTTCCCATGGGCAGCCCGGAGAGGTTGGCACTCGGAGGCCCAGAGAACGTCAGCTCCCATGGATGAGCTACGTCCACGTGTAAACCAAGATTTGGGGGAGGGACAGGGTGAGGCGGGGGGGCTGACCCTTTTTCAGGCCGTTTCCTCTGGTTCCTCAAGTCGGGCCCTCATCTGGTCCCACTCCCAGGTTTTGGACAGATGCTGGATCCCTGATGGCAGTCTCAGCATGCTTCCCCCACACCCCCGCGCCGTGGAGCCTGCTTCCCTCGCAGCAGCCGCTAAGACCCGGAGGGGTGGGATTCCACTTTGAAACTCTGTGCGTGCGGCGCGAGGGCCAGCACCGGGCATGCTCAGTCGCCGCGGCGCGGTGGGGCTGCTGCTCCTACAGCTCTGGCCCCGGGCTCCAGGGCTGGCTCCCCCCACCTCCTCCCCCCGCCGCCCCCCCGCGGCTGCGGAGCTTCCAGAAGGCCGAGCTGTAGCGGCTCCCCGCGATCTCGGCCCCCGCCCAGCGCCGCCCGGCTTGCGGCCGCCTCCCACTCCTCTTCCTCCCCTCCTCTCTTAAGGTGGAGAAGCTGGTGCTTGCTTCTGTTCGCGCCACACACCGCTCTGCCAGCCCCAGCCCAGGACCTGCGAATGCCTCCCGGAGACCAGAGGACTCTCGGCGGGGGCTCTTTCCAACACCACTTTGCCTGAAGTGGGGTCGTGGCGGAGTTGCTCCTCCGCCCCTCAATGCAAAGCACTATGCGGAGAGCGGTCGGCTTCCCTGTGCTGTGCCTGCTTCTTAGTCTTCACGCTGCAGGTAAGGGGCTGCCCGGCAGAGCTGTGGATGCGCCGGGAGACTGCACATGCTCCAGGACTCTAGGGAAAGCTGGCTTCGCGAGGAAACCCTTAGAAAGGCAAAGCAGGACAGTGCTGACACGGTAGGGGCGAGGGAGTCCTGCACCTGTTGGAAGACGGAGGCCGAAAACTTAAGCTAAAATCAGCCCGTGATTTTTCCTGACCTCGTATGAACATTTTCCATGCGAATACAGGTTTGCTTCCTCCACCCCTCCCCTCCATCTAGACTCCCAGATTTTGTTTCTAAGCTCCGCACTTGACTGCCCGTTTTTCAGGAGGCTGACAAGACTCCCTACTGGATGTAATATTTTCTACTGCAGCGGCTACTTCCGTAAGGTCTCTCGGTTTAGCGAGAGCTCACAGGGATCCATTGGCTGTAACCTGATGGACCACATCTCTGCCCCAAAGATCGAAATACACGGTTCCCATTAACGATGCCACTCCAGGCTCCTTTGGCCCCAGCTCTTGTCAGTCGAATTTTCTAAACCAATAAGACGGACGAAAGCTTTAAAATAGGACTCTCTCGTCTCTTTCAGCATCATGGTCAGGTTCCGAGGGCACAAGACAGAAAACCAATCACTGTTTCAAAGCTGACAACCGCAGGGTAGGCACTGTCCCTGGGACGGGTTTGATGAGGTATAGAAAGAAATGACAGTGAGACTGATTCCCGGATATAAATATAGTTGATATCAGAACCAGTATCAGGTTTCGTTTGGAAGCAAACCTTAGGAAGTACCTGGGGAATTGTACATAAAATGTCGCTATAGATCCTGCTTTTTGGATACATGCAGCCTCGATCTGATACAGGGACTTGCTGGACTGAATCCTTTATCATTTTTACGCACACATGAACCAAAATAAAATATGGTAGAGAGATTTTGGGAGCCCTACTGCGACAGCAGTTGTCCGTGCAGTATCCCTGTAGCAATCAAAGAACAGGTATTTTCCCCGAGTTTGCCTGTCATCCAATCACACGTATTCATTCATTTTTCCAAGCAATATTTTATTGAGTATATACTACAGTTCAGAGATAGTGCATGAAGATAATGGATATAAAATTGCAATTTTGGGGTATCTTTTAGAAAGAGTGTGGGTGAGTCCTTTTCTGTGTAGGCAATTGTGAGAGTGAAAGATGGTACTTCCTTATTTCTAGCTAATGCTATTTTAATGTATTGTGAATCTCTTGAACAAGTAATGTATAGGAACACTCAGGCTATAATTAAGTACCCATGTTAATTGTTATAATTATGATGTTATATTGTGGAATTTTCAGTAGTTCTTTAGCACTTTGAAAACCGGGATGTAGCTATGACATGGTCATTAAATTATTTGCAAACAGTTGTAGTAAATCCTTTTATTACTGCATACAATTCTTTAATGTCAAAATATGAGATGAAAACATACACATTGGGTTGAATTTTATTTACATTATTGTTTAATTATAGCCCTGAGACAAATAGCTATTACCAAAAATATCCTCAGTTCCTATCAAATTTAGGAATGATTTGAACTGATCTATGAAAAATATTAGTGTTGTTATTTTTAAAACTAATATATAACATTTCTAAAGATAACATTTTATGTATCTTGAGTAATTATAACTTAAAAGCTATAAATACCCTTAAAATGAAGCAGGTGGAAAACATTTATAAATTTGTTGTGGATGAACATTTGGGATGAGGAAATAGAGGACTTCTGTTCATCAAAAGAGAAACCTAGAAGTCTGTAGCCCTAGATTATACCTGGAGCTCTGCCAAAGGGTGTATTACCAAGACAAACCAATCCAACTCTACTTTGACTTCTTAATTTGAGGGGGAAAAAAAAGGAAGATGATTAATCAATTGAATTTAGTCACAAGGCATTGAAGGCTATCTCCAGATTTCAGTTGTAAGATGCCATATAGAAATTAATTACATTCATATTTTTAATGTAGTGCTTTTGATAGGTGTTTTTTCCCCAGCAGATTGCAAGTTTAATATTGTGGTTGTCTTGCCAGTTTCATTTTGAATGCATTTTAATTTAAACAGCAATTTGTGGGTCACAAGCTGTCATCAGATTAAAATTCATCACAGTTATCTAAATAACATTGTTAGGACTTTTCATTAGAACTGAGACGAATCAGCTTTCTTGATCTCAGCTCCTGTAGATTTGGGTAATAAAAAGGTGAGTGAGTGGAAGGACAAAGATCAAGAAGTCAGTGATAGTCTCTACTTGTTGAATGTCTCATTTGGCTTCTCTTACAGAAAGCTCTCCTCTCAGGGGGAAAGTGGGCTTTATAAAGAAGGAGAATGAATTCTGTGTAGTCAAGCCTCTTTGGCTGAAAAGCTAATTGATCTGTTTTGTTGTGCCCAGGGTAAGCTGGCAGAACTAATGATAGGTTAGACCTCTTTCAGGATGGGAGAAATTGGCTGCCAGGATGTAAGTGCTCTTCGTAGCTATACTAAAAACTGTTAACTTCCATAGTCATTCTCCTAATGGTAAAGTAGCAAACTGTTTTCACCTTGAGTACCCTCTCCAACTGTTTGGTCATGATCGCCTGAGTCACTATGCAAAAAAAAAAAAAAAAACAAAACATTCTGACCAACCCTGAGTTCTGATGACTTAACAGGGAAAAGTATTGCGATCTGTTTGCAATGTCTATGGGAGCAAAAAGAGGAAGAGGGGTACAATGCTGTGTAATTAACATCTCTAGAGAAGATAACTGTAATGAATTACTGAGCATGGAGTTTATCAGAGAACCTGGACTCAACTCTATCCATGGCAGCTGATTTTTGTAGACCTTCTTAACAGAAAAAGTGATAGTTATTGTTCACCCAGCTGCTTACTACACAGGTGAGAAAACTATGATTCCGTAACTAGTAGATATTATTACTTTAAAGTGCCAGTTAACAGTATAGTCAGGGTAAAAACCCCATGTTTCCAGGCCTGTGATTGCACTCTATGTAAAATCCTACACTCTTTGGGAGGCTACCATTGAGACAGTGGTGCCAGATTCTTTTCCCCTAATTGTCCTCATTCCTTACACCTCTGTGAAGCAACATAATGTATCAACGTCACTAGAAAAGACCACTTTAGGAATATCGAGGAAGGCAACTACAAGGTACTCAATGATTCGGATGGTAAAATAATTACGTGGAAGAGCCACAGGTAGCTTATTTCCTTCAGTGTTTCTTCTCTTTCTTTGCCCAAAGAACTATGGGAGATTATATTTATTGATAATATTTTAGTTACAAAGGAGTAAATGTCTTGGGGTATCTTGAAGATTCTCATGGGAAAGCTTTCTTTTTCCTAGAGAATGTCTTGCTAAAAAAACACAAGTTGATCTCAATGCATTACTCTCTCTTCGAGCTCTGGAAATGGTTCTTTCAAATTTCTGTATGGTTCTTACTACCTGCTTTTCTGAATGACACAGAGACTACTTTCAATGTATATTCTGATGATGCTTCTGCATTCTCAGAGAAGTGCCTAGTCTTCTAGTCTTTGAGAAGCAAGAGTTCCTGTGATGGAACTAAGAGGATCAGGGAGGTCATTGGCAGAAACCCCATACTCAAAAGAAAGGGTAGGAACTTCCCTGGTGGTCCAGGGGTTAAGAATCTGCCTTGCAATACAGTGGACATGGGTTCAATCGCCGGTTGGGGAGCTGAGATTCCACATGCCATGAAGCAACTAAGCCATGCACCGCACTTACTGAAGCCTGTGTGCTCTAGAGCCCCTGTACTGCAGCTAAGACCCAATGCAGCCAAAATAAATAAATAAAATATTTTTTTAAAAGAAAGGGTAGACAGATAGGAAAATGATATTTTAAGATATCTTTTCTCAATGAAGAGTCCCTTAGAGTTCCAGAATCAGTTTTTCACTCAACATAGTTCTTAACACTGGCCAGGGGTCTGCTCTCTTCTCTCCCATATTACCTCTCTGATATCTCTCTGCTTTCCTCTTTTTTGTCTCTCTCCAGCTACAGTGGTCTCCTCCCTATTCCAAGAAGACACCAAGTGCTTGCCCATCCTCCCAAAAAGTTTTACTTCTTTGCCTGAACTATCCTTTCTCCATATTTCCATGGCTCAATCCCTCAATTTTCAGTCTTTGTTCAAAGATTACTTTCTCAGTGAAGCCCTCATTGACTATCCTAATTAATATTTCATCACCCCTCAAATCTTCCAATACCCTTCCTTGATTTATTTTTATTATTAATTGTATTGAAATATAGGTGATTTACAATGATGTGTTGATTTCCGCTGTGTAGCAGAGTTCCTCAGTAACTCATACAGATACTCTTTTTCATATTCTTTTCCATTCTGGTTTATCACAGGATATTCAGCATGTATAGTTATAGTTCCCTGTGCTATATAGTAGGACCTTGTTGTTTCTCGATTCTATACATACTAGTTTGCATCTGCTAATTCCAAGCTCTCAATTCTCTCCCCCTTGGCAACCACAGATTTGTTCTCTATGTCTGTTTCTGTTTCCTAGATATGTTCATTTGTGCCCTATTTTAGATTCCACATATAACCCCTGATAGCTCAGTTGGTAAAGAATCTGCCTGCAATGCAGGAGACCCTGGTTCAATTCCTGGGTCAGGAAGGTCCACTGGAGAATGGATAGTCTGCCCGCTCTAGTATTCCTGGGCTTACCTTGTGACTCAGCTGGCGAAGAATCTGCCTGCAATGTGGGAGACCTGGGTTTGATCCCTGGGTTGGGAAGGTCCCCTGGAGAAGGGAAAGGCTACCCACTCCAGTATTCTGGCCTGGAAAATTCCATGGACTTCCATGGGGTCACAAAGCGTGGACACAACTGAGCGACTTTCACTTTCACTTTTCATAAGTGCTATCATGTATTTGTCTGTTTTGTTTCCTGCTATTTCTATAGCAGATCCTGCCCATCCTAGCACTGGGAGAGGAGCAGTGCCAGGCATAAAAGCTACTAAAGATTAGACAAATACATTGAATAAATGAAAACAACACAGTAATATTTCTAGTCTCCTCTTTTTGCATTTAATTTCTTCTTGGCACTCATGCAAGGCACCTACTCAACTTAGCCACTTCCAGAATGGATTTCAGCAGAGCTCATTTACCCAAAAATTAAGTTGCTCCCCAGAAGTCTCACATACCCAGGGGACATACAATCTCAAGCAGACTTTGCTACTTTGGGAAATGAAGAGCAACTGGGGATGGGCTTTAACTATCGATGAACTCAGTGGCAAAGTCCTTCCAACTGATTGCCAGATGCTGTAAGAGCCCAAATGCCTTGTTGGTTGGCTATATTTTTAATTCTTTGTAAAATGCTTTATACCTGTGGGAATGGCTATGATAATGTCTGCATCTTTAGCACTTAAGAAGATAGATGTATGTATATTTGAGACCACACATTCCTAGAACCACGGAGACTGCTTATTCTATTGGAAATGACACCCTGACTAGCACGTTGTAAAATTGTGGATTGTATTATCCACAACCCAGATAATGATGAATGTATTATCTATCATGCAGACTTCTTCTCTGTTTCTCATCTACTTTTCTATCAACTCTAATCTTTTTTTCTTAATTTTAAATTTATTTATTTTTTGATTGAAGGGTGATTGTTTTACAGGATTGTGTTGGTTTCAGCCAAACATCAACATGAGTAAATCATAGATAAACATATGTCCCCTCCCTCCTTCCCATCTTCCCTATCCCACTCCTCTTGGTTGTTACAGAGCCCCAGTTTGAGTTCCCTGAGTCATACAGCAAATTCCCCAAACTCTAATTATGGTTCCATATAGTTAAGGTGGTAATTTATCTTTTCCTTATCAATGAATATTGAGATTAGATTGAATCTAACTTTGAAAATTCTTCTCATTGATTCCCATGGATAGCCACTGGTTTCCTCAATAGCTTCTCTCTTATCTAACTAGTCATTTCTCAGTTGCACTTTTAGGTCTTTGTCTGAGCATTCTTTAATAGGTTAGTGCTCTGTAGAATTTATGTGTCCTAGGTCTTTTTTTCTCTTTTATCCCTGTATACTTTCTCTGTGGATGTTTACATCCAGGCCTACATAGCAAAGTTGAAATGCATATTTCTATCTCAGATATTTCTCCTGTTCTCCAGTCCTATCACTACAATTTTCTAGGAGTCATTGGAGATCCCACAAGTATCAGGAATCTGGCTGTTAATGCTCAGCACTTCCCATAACAACTTCTTTTATTTCTATATATTCTATCATTGTGAATAACATGAGAGTCCCCCACAGTCACCCAAGCCTGGTACAACTGGGAAAAAGCATACTCGATCACATTCTCACTTTGTATTCTCTAATACAGCCATTTCCTTTTCTCTTAGGGTAAACTCAGACTCATTAGCATGGGGAAGTCTTTTACTATCAGGTATTTCCCAACTCCATCCTTATTTCCTATCATCATGTTCTGCTTTGCCCACTGTTATCATACTAAAAGCAAATTTCACTGGTTTGCCATGCCTCTCATCCTTTTCACATACTGTTCTATTTATTTTAAGTATCCAACTCTGCTTCATTTTCTAGATAATTTTCCTCCAACTTTAAATCATAGTTGAGCATTGCCTACTTTGAGAACCCTTCCTCAAACCCCATCTCATCCAAGTAGCTTTCCTAGGTTTTCCTTTGAGGCCCTGTGTATTTCACTATTAATGCTCTTAACCTGAGTTTTTTGGGTTTTTTTTTTTTTTTTTTTTGAGGACAACAAGAGAATTGTAGCTTTTATCTCTGTATACTAATAATATATTAATAGAACTGTGCTTGTTATCCAGTATACCATCAATAAATGTTGCACCCAATAAATATATTCAGGATGTATTTGGCAAAATAAATTTTGATTAATTTATATTTACAAAGAGATTATATCTCACTTTCATGATCATAAAGAGTAGAATTGACTTTACTACTGCCCTTTCAATCAAATGTATGTTTACTGGTTACAAAGCAGTGGAAATGGGACAGAATAGCTTTCATTTAAACATATTCTGTTTAAGATAAGTTTGTGTTCTGTGAGCATGAGGCTTATTCTAGTGGTGTTGTGTGCTGAACTCCTCCTAGATGGATAGACATTCCTATATGATTTTCTAGTACTACTTTAGGATGGGAGTGAGATGAATGTGTTCATTTTAAAGAGAGAAAAGAATTAGACAAGATACATAACATGATAGCTGTGCATTAAAGGATGGACCCAGAACCCCTAATTAATTCTGATTACTGATCAGTTATCTGAAATAACAAACATGAGCCACCTACACATTTAAAATCAGGTAGGAGTTTGAGGCAGTGGGTTCAATAAGCAGAAATAAAAAATAATCTAACCTTCCTTTGCTCCCCCTGCCAAAATCCAAACCATCACAGAAAATTTCTGAGTATTGGATGGTTTTATACAATTTTTCTCTTTTTTATGTATAGATAAAGTCTTTATTAAACCTTTATGGGAGCTGTGCTTTTACTTGAAGAATGGAGAGTGGTTGATGAATAATAAAAATGTCACTTCTGAGATGATGGGGTCACACATCAAAAACTCATTTATTGCCATTATTATTAGTGATAACATGGATGTTATGTTTCATGGTAAATATATTGTTAAATCTCTTAAAAGCTGTTTGTAAAGTCTAGTTCAAAAGGTAGAGAAAGCCATTTTTCCCTCTAAAGATCCTACTTGGCCATAAATGCATTCTTCATCTTCAAAGCACTTACAAATGCTGACACACTTAGTGTAGCTTTGATATTTCTCAACACGAAGGATTTTAACAGCTTGAAACATTTTAATGGTAAAATATTATTTTAAGATCAGGTTTCCTAATTCCTGTTCACCAAACAATGTAGCTGTAAGTGTCTACTATTGAGATATTTGCCACAGAATGACAATTAGCAAATTTATGTTGTGAATAGTAGCACTTTCCATTTAGATAACTTTCTACTTATAATGACAATCTAGACTTTTCTCATAATCAAACCTTATTTGATTTGATTTTATTAAGATGTTGATATCCATGAAAATTTCAACCACAGGGACCAACAGCAAAACAAAACTGTTTACCTGAAACAGCAGTCTAGATCAATATGTCTAATTACACTGAAGTAGATGCCAAGTTCAGTAGGAGCTTGAACTATTTTCTGTCTTAGTTCGGACGTGAAGCAATGTCCATTTACTGACTTAAATGTGCAGAAGAGCTTAAGACAGCCTAAACTACTGTTTCTTTGAAAAAGAGCAGTGAATGAGCACAGAGTAAGAGTGTCTCACAGTGATTTACTGGCCTATGCAGCAACATGGACAGAGTAAAACTCCTCTGCTATTTCGCTACAGTAGTGATTCAATTCCTGACGGAGGCTGGAGGGGAAATGAGGCGATGCGCATAACTACACAAGGTCAGCTCCCAGTACTGGGATACTTTCACTTACCTGGGGAAGAGGCTCAATACAAACTATGCCAAATATTATATCATGATGAGTTAGTCCACAAGGCCATCAATCTATAAATATAAATTTATAGATTGTGATTTTAAAGTAATTCACTTTCTTGGTCTCTTGTTGATTCAAGACAGTATTTTTATTCTCCCTGGAAGAAAATGAAATAGCTTAAGCAGAAAAGTTAAGAGAAAATTGAAACAAAGGAGAAAATGCCATATTTTTAGATAATGCTTAGCAGAATACTGTAGCAGATAAGAGCGTGTATATGGTGATCAGTTTCAAATCCAGGCGTCGTCACTTACTGTCTCTCTGGTGGCTTAGTCCCTAAGTTGTGTCCGACTCTTGCAACTTCATGAACTTAAGTTCCCAAGGCTCTGTCCATGAGATTTCCCAGGCAAAAATACTGAAGCAGACTGTCATTTCCTTCTCCAGGGAGGATCTTCCTGACCCAGGATTTGAACCTGGGTCTCCTGCATTATAGGCCAATTCTTTCCCAACTGAGCTATGAGGGAATCCCTACCATCTCTCTATAACTTGGAGTAAATTGCTTGATCTTTTCACATCTCAATGTCTTCTTTTAAAAATGGAGACCATGTATTATAGAGTTGTTGCTGTGTGTTAAATAGGATAATGTGATGTAAAATAGACTGTACTGTCTTAGTAAGTGCCACGTAAGTGTTAGGTGTTATTTGACTAGGGCTGGGAGAGGTCAGATGCTAAATGATCAACCGATATCTTGGAGCAATTTCTCATTCTTTTTGTATTTGAGCCAATGCTAGAGAAGTATACATGTGCAAGAGAGATTCTGGATCCCAATCTCTTTTTCAGTTGGATCTTGTCTGCATAATTCCTCTCTCTTTGGTCTGAGCCTTACTAAGCAGGTCTGTGATGGATTTTGAAGCTTCAAAGCATCCACCTGTTTCTTCTGGCCACTGAGAGGCTGAAGAGAGCCTGGCCAGGCCCAGGATGTCAGATCTCATTCTCCTAGTCCCTCTTCAACACCCCACACCAAACCCCTCAATAAAATAGTTTAACATACTTCTCCTCCTCCAAATTCAGCTCTCCCCTAAGTCTCCTAATGCCTTACCTATAAGCATCTCAATGTATTATCTATCTATCATGTCTTCAGCAAATTCTTAAAGTGAATATATTAGTAAAATGCAAATTTTTCTTGGGCTTACCTCATGGTAATTGAAAATAGATAACCTTTTCACCTTTTCCTAAACACCATAGTTCTGACATATCTAGTTCTTATTTCAGCTTAGCAGATAGCCCAAACTTGTCCTCGGAGCTGCCTCCCTAACTAGTCTCACTGGCACAGATGCAGAGTGAGAAGTTCAGACGTGTGACCAAGGCTGCAACTCATAGCTCTAAGAACCTCTTTTAGGACTGCTGCTCTCGTAAGGCTTCTCCTCTACTGACTGACTGACACTCTCCTGCTCGCTATCTGTAGCCTATGGAACTTCTAGATCACTGGGCTCCAGGTCCACATGGAAGGCTGCCCATGGTTCTGTGGGCACTGGAGAAGTTAAAGGGAAAGCAAGGAGGGACATGGAGACGGGGAGACATTTTATTGGGGATTGTCAAGCACAGCCTTCGCCTGTTCAAGGGACGACTCATCACTCCCTAACACCCAGACCTTGCTTCCCAGCCCCACTTGATCTAAGGATTCTATCCTGCTGATTTTATCTCAGGTGACCTACCATGTATAGCTCCAGTCTGGCTCCCTGGGAGAGCTGCAACCCATCAGAAAAATCAGAATTCAACTATGGAAACTTTTTCATGGTGCTAACCTCCAATATGCGAAGTTATGTTCGTGGTGGGTTGGCTGTTTCAGTGCCTCTGAACACTCCATGGCAGTTAAGAAGCTCCCTAGGAGAATTCTCACAGGTTCTCACAGGTCTGGTACAGTTAGGCAGGGCTCTTGGCATTCCTGGGTCCCTCTGTATCTCCAGAGCATCAAGATTCCCCCCAGGTGTCCACTGGTCTAAGCCACCAGGGAAGCCCATGAGTACTGGGGTGGGTAGTCTGGCTCCTTTCTTCAGGGGATCTTTCTAACCCAGGAATCGAACTGGGGTCTCCTGCATTGCAGTCAGTTTGTTTACCAACTGAGCTACCCAGGAAGCCCTAATTAGAGGGAAGAGGTCACTTAAGATGTTACTTAAGTCACCTTATTCTTTTCCTTTCCTTCATGACTCTTCATCCAACTGGTCTTTATAAATTTTAAAGAAAACAAAGTCATTTCTCAATGGATTCAGATACTACCCCAAATTAATATTCCCAGTAAGTTCTTGTTTTTAGTTCCAGAACCTCATCACCAGAAATTCCTGAGCCTAAATCCCCCCTAGCTTCTGGGATCACTCATTTTTCTCATTTCTACCTTTTCCTTTCAGTTGAGCCTTGTCATTTTAGTCCCTTCTTTAAACACAACTCATAATCAGGTGACATGGCCAAGTGATGAATTGTATAGATGGTTTGGTTTTAATCCTGGGTTTTTTGCCATCTACTTACTATATGACATTGGACAGGCTCTTTAACCTCTCTGAGCCTCAGTTTCAAAACAATAAATAATATTATAATAATACTAAAGATAGTAAAATAATAAAATAGTATAATAATACTAAAATACAAAAAAAAAGTATTATAAATAATACGTACCCAAGATTGCAGTTGTGAGGATGAAATTAGTTTAATATTTGCTAAGCACTTAAAATAGTACTTGTTACAGTGTAAGCACTGTAATTGTGCTTGGTAATAATAATAAATGCAATTCCAAGCACATAACTTACTCAACTTTCTGTCATAACTTTGAGGTATGTATTTGATGAAATCAATAAAATCATTCTGTTTCAAGGGGAACAGAAAAATATTTTTGAACAATTGTCCATGTGGCTATTTCACCACGTTTAGTGTTTCCAAATTTCTGTACAACAGCCTGGGCTAGTCCAGTAGCAAATTAGAAACAGAGCTTATGTTCTGCACCTTTTACCTCACTGTCCCCCACCCCCCCCCACACACAAATCCCCATCTCTTTGGACATAAACTTCCATTTGTCCTCCATCTCCTGTACACCTACTTCTAAGAAAGTGTCTGGGTCCATCCATGTCATTACAAAGTAGCACTGACATATAAACACTATCATGTGTAAAATAGCAAGCTAGTGGGAAGCTGCTGTATAACACGGAGAGCCCAACCTGGTGCTGTCCGATGACCTAGAGGGGTGTGACGGGAGGGCCGAGGTCGGCTCAATTTTATTTATATATATATATATATAATTATGACTGATTTGCTTTGTTGTATGGCATAAACCAACACAACATTGTAAAACAATTATCTGCCAATTTGAAAAACAAAGGTGTATGATCTCCAGCTTAGTGTGAATTTAAGACAAAGGTACCATTTACATCAGAGAGACAGCTTTTCAAGACTGGCTTTGTTTTTCAAGTTTGTTTTGTTTTCCTGTCTCTCCCAGCCTTCCAACCATGGACAAATACAGGAGATCTATATTATGGCTCAACACTTAGCACCTGTGCCATTCTCTGAGCCTGAAACGGGCATCTGGGCAACACTCCTGTCCTGGGACTGCTGAGAGGACCTCGCCTAGCTCTGTCTCAGGCAAAGGATGAACTGCTGCTCAGGCAGCCCATTGCATCCCATCACCCTGGGTACACGGCAGTGACTGGTTCAGGGAGGGCCTGGGTGGGCTCCTCACAGTCAAGGGCTGTTTCTGGATCTCTAAGAAGAAAATATTTAGCGCAAGGAAGACATGCATCCTTGAGTCTGAAATTCTCAAATCTTCCACAAGCCACCTTCTAATTCTTAAGAGATATATGCAGGGAAAATGCCCTGCTTAGTAATAACTAGAGTTTTAGCCTGAAGTCCCACACAAAATGTCTAATCTTAAGAAACAGAAGAGGCCCTAGGTGAGATCTCACTTGTGGCCTAGACCAGTATTGGGCACGATATAGAATAAGGACTACCTGGCTCATAATTACCTGAAGTACTGTTGAAATCCAGACTGTTAACTCTTCCACAAAGCAAGGAAATTAAGAGTGGTGGGGCCAGAATTATGCAGTTTTCATGATTAGTAACTAGTCATTATTTCCAGTCTAACCTGAAAGCAATTTGGTCTCTTTTCTTTCAGGATCTTATCCTTACTTTGGTCTTACAGCTTCCAAACTGAGGAGGAGGAGGGACAAGTGTTCTGAAAAAGGAGGGGATCCAGGCAAGGAAACAGTGTTCAGTTTGAACATTTAAAAAATAGTTTATTCTGGGAAAATGGTGCAAGGAGAACAAAAGAAGGTGGGTCAAATTTTAGGAAAAGTAATGAAATTTAGTGAGCAAATAGCAGTTGAAGGGAAAAGCAAACTGAAATACAGCATCAGTTTAAACAGTTGATGTTAGAGACAGAAGTAGGAGCATCATGCCTACGGAGAGGAAAATACAGTTCTCCCATACTGTTGTCCCCAGGACTGAGCAGAACTTGGTTCATTTAACTTACTGGTTTTCAACCCATAGCATCCACCTGTAAATAAAACACAGGACACTGTGTTGTGATTGCATAACAAATTGTAAATATTAATCATCACAGGTCCAAAAAGCAAACATGCTATTGACAAAAGGTGAGTTGTACAAGGGGAAAGACAGAACTGGGGGCACAAGCAGTCACAGGCATAAAGAAAAGGACGGGATTAGAGTGAAAGGGAATCCTGTAGCTATGTACTATAGCTAATATTTCCTGAGAGCTTCCGTGTGTTGGACATTGAAGGCTGCAAATGTGTTATTATTTGCATCCTCACGGGCAACTCCATGCAGTGGTGGTGATCATCCATTTCCTCATTGTACAGGTGAGGAAACAGAGGCCCAGGAAGGTTGAGTAAATTGCTCAGGATTGCAGAGCTAACAACCTGAAGAACAAAGCTTCCAAGCCAAGTGGTCCATCTCCAGAACCAAGGCTTTTAGCCACTGTGCTACCACTTCTCCCTTCGGTAAAAGCCAGCAAAAATCGCATGGCATTACGGAAGAGAAGCGGCGTAAATAATGAAATGAATACGATGTATTGAAAGGAAGAGGGATGAGAAGTAGTGAGGGTAGGGGTTTATCTTCCTGCCTCATGTTAGGGTGCTAAAATCGATCTACAATGGATACAGCAGATGAACACAACGTTTAGAATTATGGGGGTAACATTCATGTGGCCAAAAACTGTCTCTGGAGAGGGGAATTGGGGTTAGAAAAGTTGAATTTCTGTATTTGAAATGCTATCATGTCCACATATTATTTTCATAAAAATATTTCTATTTGTTTAGAAATAGCTTCAACGGTGTAAATGCATTAAAACGTGAAATTCAAAGTCATCTTTACATCTCATACATTTGTTAAGTGCTTGGCTTATTAGAATTGTTCTTTTCAGCTTTGAAGGTTTTTTCTTTTTAATGAAAAGCAGTATAAATTTTAAAATTTAAAAATTGTTCCTGGTAATATTGCCAGCAAGGCCGAGAGAAGGTGTGGAACTATTACCAGCAACCTGGATTTCAGCCCTGCTTCTGGGAGGCCGTCCTGACAACAAAGGGAAGGAGAGTCTCTAAAGTCAGGGAGCAGAAGCTTCGATCCTCTGGAGCTGTCACAAACAACTTAGAGTAAATGAACCAGGCGGCAGGGTGCCGGGAGGGGGCTGTCGGGCTCTCTGTGATGGTGTTCTTTGTTTTTGTGGGACTAATCTCAGAAATACTGCATTAAGCTCAGTGCTGTGCATTTTTAGGCTGGAGTTACCATATGTTTCCATCTGTATACTTCATGAACGCAAGCACTTTTTTGCTTCCTTTAAAATGGGAATCTCCTATTTGAATTGCCTGGTGAAGACCTTTGAAGTGATTCATTAAGTATACATATGCGTGCTCTATCTCCATCTATGTATCTGTCAATCATCCTTTCCCTACTCACCTACCTGTATTAGTCTGCTCAGGCTGCTATAACAATATAGCATAGCCTAGGGGGCTTAAACAACAGACGTTTCACACTCCTGGGAAGTCTAAGATCAAGGCAGATCTGCTTCCAGGTGAGTCCTTCATTTTTGGCTTGTAGATGGCCATCTTCTGCTGTGTCCTCCTCACATGGTGGAGAGAGAAAGCTCTAGTGTTTTTTTCTGTTTCTTATAAGAGCTAATCCCAGCTCTACCTTCATGGCCTCTGCTAAACCTAGTTACCTCCTAAAAACTCCGTTTCCTAATTGCATCACACATAAGGGGATAGAGCTTCAGTATATGAATCTGTGGAGGGGGACAAAAGAATTCAGTCTTAACTCTCTATATCTGTTTCTATCTGTCTTTCTGTGTAGAATAATAATAGTGGCTTATAATTCATTTCCCTGTGTTATTGTATCCTTCTCAAACTCGTGTGAGGTAAATTGGCCATAGGAAAATCACTGATTTCACTGAAACACTTGAAGGTTGAATTAACTTTGGGATCACACAATCAGTAAATGATGACGCCACAGTTCAGTCCACTTCTTCTCCATCCTCCTTTCCTTCTCCCTTCACTTTCTGACTCTATTCCAGCCACATTATTTACTAGCTTTTCCCTGAGGACACTGGTATCCTTCTGGGCCTTGGAGAGGTTATTCCCATTATCTGGAAGTCTTCTTCCTCGTATATCTGATTCAGGTGCCTCCCTCTACACTGTTCACATTGAGCCTTCCCAGTAAGACTTCTCCTGTCTACTGTTTAACTTGAAAACCTTGTTTCTCTGCCCACAAGGTCAATTTCCCATATACTGCTTAATCTCTATTGCGTTTGTTACTAGGCTTCCCTGGTGAGTCAGTCAGTAAAGAATCCACCTGTAATGCAGGAGACCTAGTCCGATATCTGGGTCAGGAAGAGCCCCTGGAGAAGGAAATGGCAACCCATTCCAGTATTCTTGCCTGGGAAATCCTGTGGACAGAGGAGCCTACAGGTGGGCTACAGTCCCTGGGGTTGCAAAGAATCTGACAAAACTTAGTGCCTAAACCACAACAACAACTTGTCAGATAATTTACATTGATTTCTGTTCTCCCCTCTGACTAAAAGATAGGCTACACAGAGTCAGGAATTTTGCTTGTATTGAACCTAATAGAGGCCCAGCAGAACTCTAGGGTCTGCAAGAACTGGACACAGTTGTAACTCTTCTGTTTGGTATTTTAGCAGCCTATCTCAGAGCCAAGCCAGTTATTGAAGAGAATCTTTTCTGATACTTTAAGCAGTATGATAAACTTGAAATAAACTTAAACTTTCCACAATTACAGAGCAGGCATGGATTCTTCCTTTGTTTCGCCAGACACATGAACCTGGATCCAAAATCCATCCTCTCCGGGTGAAGTGGGAATGCACAAAGATGACTGGCCTAAGTCTCAGCTGGATAAAAAAGATGCACAAAAGAGACATTTAAACATTTTCAAAAACTAAAACCATAAAGTGTGTTTCCTCTTCACACATCAGGGATTATCTAGCCTTTAGTGTGGTTAGAGTAGTGTGGGGTGGTAGGGGTTGGGGAGAGAGAGATGTAGAGAGAAGTAAGGATGAGTTGCCCTGTCTCTGCCTCCTCTGGACCTTAGTTCTTCCTGGACTGTCACTCCTTACACTCAAAGCAGATTTCAGGAGTCAGCACACATGGTCATGATGTGTGCCTCACTCCACAACCCAGTCACTGGGACCCAGAAAATTTTGCAACCTCAAGTCTCCCTCAACACATCATGACTCATATGTATCAATGAGTAAAGACACATAAACTGTAGTAGATTAATAAGAATAAGTTTTTATATATATATAAATTACATATATACATATTTGTACATGAATCTGGGAAAGATGAGAGCCCATTGAGGCAAATGGCTAGGGGGAGAGGAAGCAGCTAAAGATAGCAGTGGGCACTCTGCCAGTTCCAAGTGTAGGGAAAATAGCCAGAAGTTTGGGTTGGCCAAGTTTACAGTCAAACCAGGGATGTCACAGTGGATGATACATGCAGGTTATTTTCCATCCTCCAAATGCAACTTCTCAAGTCTGGTATGTACTTTTGCACTGGGCTCATGTGTTTCTCACCTTGCAGCACACTTACACCGACATTCCTCACCCATGCCCATACACCACACACGTACTCCTGCACACCGCTGAGAGTGTGGTCCTTTGGCTCGTGGTAGGAAGGAAACAGGTTAACAGTTTCACTTAAGTGGGTAGAGTCGTTTTCCAGCAAAGCCCGTTCATCATTGCACAGGATCTGCAGAGCAAGATATGCTCTTTATTTGTTGAGTTACTTCAGAGAAGAAAGAAGTTCGCTAATGCTCCAGTGAAATCCCAGGCAGGTGATGAAAGTACCAGACCCAGAGCACAGACGCAGCTTCCCTGACCAGGAGCCACTAAACACAACACTGTGCTCCTCCAAAGTCAGAGGGGTGCCCTGAGTTGGGGTCCCAGGTGTTCTGAGCATAGAAGTTCCTCTCTAAATATATATGGTGCTATCCCCCGTCGTGCTGTGTGGGTTTGGGCTGGGGAGGCCTGGGTGCTTCGTGTGAGTGGAACACCAGAAGTGTACCCAGTCATAGCAGGTGTGGTGCTGTCCCCCAACACCCCCTCTGTGCTTTGCATATATGAGTTCCAAGTCCAATGGCAGGTGTTGACACTGGGGCCTCCCATCCTAGATGAAATGTTGCGCCTCCCATGTATTCCACCCATGGTGTATTGGCCAGGTGGGCCCCAGTTGTACTGATGGGAAGTGTGGATACCAGGTCCTCCAGTCCTGGGAATGATGTTGTTCCCTCCTATACCACCACCACTTGCATCTTGGACAGGTGGGTTCCAAGCCAGGGGTGGGTCTCACACTTGCAAATCCAATGGATGCATTGTTGCTCTGGTGGAAAGTGGAAATTGACTTGTCCCTTAACACAAATTTCTTCTCCATGGTGATGGGATTTGTAACTGTAGATTTTCTCCACTCGTGTGGGTCCTGGGTGCAGCGATGGGAAGTGGTCACACCCCGACCTCTAACCCTAAGGATGGTGGTGTCCCCTGCCATCACTCTACCACCTGGATTCAGCTCAGGTAGAACCCAGGCATTTGGCTTCAAGTTGAAAGCAGATATGTGCCCGGATGCTGGGATGGTGGCCTGCCCTTCCTACTGCAGCAGCCGTGCTGCAGTGAGATGACTCCCAGGTGGCCTGGCCCACAGTAGGAACACACGTGGTGCTGGGTGCCCCACACAGTTCTGTCCAAAAGTTAGGTGGGCCAGATGCTTCTGAATAATTGAGGCCTAGGGCATTCACACCAGCCTCAAAACTCCCACAAGCCTCCCATAGAGGCTGCAGGTCCCATCAACAGTGGGCCTGATACGGTACTACCAGACAGCAAGCTACTGTCTCCAGTACTGGGCACCAGGACCAGGCACTGTGGTATCCGCTCCAAAACCAGCAGTAGCAGATACATCCCTGGGGAAATACCTGAGTTGTAGACAAAGGCCAGCTGCATGTTGATGGTGCTGGTGGCAGACAGGGGATCTGGCAAGCCTGAATCCATTATGCTTCCTCTGGGTGTCTGGACTGCTGAAGAAGTTAGCTTTCTATCTTGTTCTAGGGCTAATGGGTTTCCCAGTGGAATAGACTTGGTAGGCTTCTTCCTACTGTTGGCCCCAGATGTGGGCTGAATGGTGAGTTCTGGGTCCAAGCTTCTGGGTTTCAGGCTTCACTTGAAACATGGGTGCCTCTGTTGACCAGATTCACAGGTAAATAAGTTGAGGCTTGGGTCCAGGCATTGCCACCACTGGGTGCTGTGTTCTCAGAACCAAGAACAGCCATGTGATATGGGTAATGGTTCTTCTTGGAGTCAGAGGTAGACTGAACAATAACAGTCTGAGGAGGAAGTGTTGTGTGCATAGCATCAGTGTCAAAGACTGGTTTGACATCTGTAGAGATGCTATCTGCTGGAGCATAGATAACTGCTGAAGCCATAGGTGGGGGGCTGGGAAAACCAGGAACTGAAGTCATAGGTGGGGGGCTGGGGGAAACAGGAGCTGAAGCCATAGATGAGAGGTTGGGGGAAACAGGAGCTGAAGCCATAGTTGAGGGGCTGGTTGAGGCAGGATTTGGGGATTGAGGGAAACAGCCAAAGCCCTGGGCGGGGGGGTGGGGGGTGGGAAGACAGGGCCCAAAGCCGTAGATGGGGGCCCAGGGGAGAAGCAGCCAGAACCCTAGATGGAGGGATGGGGAAGACACCGGCAGGAGTCCTTGATAGTGGGGCTGGGGAAGGGGGAGTAGTGTCTGTGTCAGTGATGCCCGAATCTGAAGGAGGGCACACTTGCAGATGGCATGACTGGGGTGGCAAGAGAGGCTGCAGCAGAAGTGAGGGGCTGCTCAGTTAGAATGGGGAGTGGTGGGAGGGGGAGAATCTACACACATGGGTGTTGGGGATCAATTTTGGTTGGAGGGTGGCTGGGAGGAGAGGGTTAGGGCGCTCAGAGGTATGGAGAGGTCAGAAATAGAAGGTGGTGTTGCTTCGAGTGAACACTGAATGCCTTTATCCTCCGTACGGGTAATTCCCACAGTGAGATTGGAAACTGGAGGAAGAAGAGAACCTGCAGCAACAGAATGAGAGATCACGGGGGCTGTGTTTCTTGCCTCCTGACCCATATAAGGTGTCGGGCAAGGTGGAAGGCCAGCCGGATTGGGGAATCTGGAGGACAGGTCGGCCAAGTGGGTGGTGGTAGGAGGGACCTGCAAAATGTGACTGACCGGGGAGCCTGTGGTCCCTGGGGCAGGCGGAGGGGCACTGCGGCGTCGCATGGCCTTCCTTGCGTCCTTCAGGATTTTGTTCCGCTGACACTGCATGTTTTGTTTCAGGGTGCCCGAGGCTTTGGCGAGAGTCATGCCTGGAAGCTTCCGAGGCGGAGGAAGGTCACTGCGACCCCACGGCAGAGGCAGCGGTGGTGGCAGTGGCGGCAGCAGTGGCGGCAGGGGCAGAAACTGCGGCATGGGTGTCTTCCGCTTGAGGGGGTGCCTAGTGCGGGCAGATCCCAGGGGAGAAGAGCTGCTCCGTGGGGTGTCTGAAGGTTGTTCACGCCGCAGCGCCTTCCCAGCCATCAGCGACTCTGGGGAGCTGGGGGTGAGGTCTTCACCCCGCACTTCTATTGGCCTGTCGGGCAGCAGGTTGCAGCACGGACTTGGGGCAGAGAGCACCGTGGCCAGGGGGCCAGGCTGCGAGGGAGGCTGGCGGTCTCCAGCAGTGCCGTCTAAGCAGATGGCGGGGCTTTCGGAGGAAGAGTTCATCCGAGGCACCTGGGCTTCCTCATTGAAGTTGGTTTCTGGGTGCACCGGAAGGCAGTTTGCAGGCTCAGGACTGCACTGGAGGGACGTGAGGACCCCGCTGGTCTCCTGGGGCCTGGGCGTCATTGTCATATCCCTGTTGCAGTACGGTCTTATCTTCCCATTGTCCTCTCCTTCAGCCTCTGTGTGACCTTCCTCCTCTGTCATGCCTTCCCTGGGCTCTTCTTGGACCATCGCCTCACTCTCCTTTGCGCAAGGAAGTGGGAGGTGACTGGTTGGTACCGGCTTCTCAACCTCAACTACCTGGGCAGGTAGCTCAGGTAGTGAACGCAGGAGAGTCATTTTGCGCCCAGGTGGAGGAATTCTGATGGTTCTCGAAGGTCCGGACATCATGGAATTACGAGTGGACAAGACGGGCTTCTTCTTCCGTGAGTTCCTCAAGTTCACCAGGGGTACGCTGCCCACAGGGGAGTACCCAGCCTGCTGGATGGGGTACCGCCTTCTTGGCGCGATGTCAAAGCTGGATGATAAAGGCAGTTGATGCTGGTGCAGCCTGTGAACAGGGTGGAAAGCAGAAGCTGGAGCAGCGGGGTGGCCCCGGCCGGATGTGATGGCATCCCGAGAGGGCAAAACCAGCGAGCGACGGCCCGGCGGGTGCCGGCGGCAGAGCCTGGAAACAACTTTACACAGTAAATTGCCCATATAGGACAGATTGTGCGCCAAACGCCCTGAGAATAGAGTGTGAAACTGGGAGAGCGTCTCCCTAGCTTCTGACTCCTCTCGTGGTCAAACACGCACTGGAGGGAGGACTCCTCAGCCGGGCACTTGTGATGCGTCCATGGTATAGGCATCACAGAGAAACTGTGCTGCGCGCCTGCAGGTGGCAAAGGGCGGGGCACAGGGCGGGGCACAGGGCGGGGCCCCAGCTCATGACCTCTCCTGAGCTCTCTAGCAGCCTAGACTTCCCACTGGGGGTGGCAGGTGTTTGGCACCAGATGGGCCACCATTCAGAGACTGCTCAGGACTGTGGCGGCCTTCTCCTCCAGAGGTCATCCTGTCTAGCACCTCATCGTGCAGCCACCTTGGTGCCTGCATTTGTGTCGGCCAGCCCTTCCCTGCCTGGGTCTCAGAGGCCTGTGCAAAGCTGAGTGCAGGAGCCGCCAACGCCGTCGGAGGGCGTTCTGGCACCTATGGGGACCTTCCCAGCTTCACTGTGAAGCCTGGAGCCAGGAGCACCTTCTCCACTGCTGCTGCTCTGCCACCATCTCCAGCCGGCAGGGAACCCTTCCTGGCAGGTAAGGCTCTTTTCACTTCTTTTAGAAATTTGGTACAGCAGTTAAACTTTCGACTGTTCTTCAGGGTGTGCAGATGGTAATGGCTTAGCCAGGATTTGAACCAAGCCTGCTCTGGGCTGTGGTGCCTCCTTGTCATACATGCTTCATGTGTTGTTGTTCTTTTTTTGTACTCCTTGTGGCACTTAGCCCTAAGTGTCATACCTATAATGAGCCTATATCCTACCCTGTAGAAGGTTTTCTTTTGCTCAGTTCGTGAACTGATTGCCTACTGCACTGGGTTCTGATCTCAGAAGATGCAGGTTAGGGACCACCAGTTGTCAGCATAGCACCAGCGGAAGTGTTCCCTTTAGTCTAGTTTGAAGGATCCAGATATGTAAAGATCGTAGTCTAGATAAATCGTGGGCTTTCCTGAAAGAAATTTACCAGTGAATTATTCTGTATGGATTAGGAGCCAGTTTCTATGGATGGCCTTCCTGGAGTATGTTCAGTAAGGCAACTCATTCATGTCTAGAAAGCAAATACATCATTTATTGCAGCTTCATAGTGGAGCCCTGTGTCAGTTTAAAATAGTCAGCACAATTTGGTCACTGTGAGCATGTCAGCTTGGGCCAATCTTTACTACTGTGTATAATTCTAGAGATTCTTATGCCCAGGAGAGAAGACACACTCTTGGGTGTCTAGGACAAGGGAAAGATGTTATTATTCACAAGGTAGAAGCTTCAAAATAATAGGAAAGAACTTCAAAACCCTAGTCTAACATGGCTTGATTGAGTTTGAATCTTGTTTCTTTGGCTTACTTCATTGGAGTGTTTTCTTTCTCCTTGGCTGACATTGTGTGTTACACATCAGGCATGTGACATGTAGAGGTTTCAGAACCCAGAATTGTATTGATCAGTGAAACTTTATTTATATATTTTAGTTTAAAATCTATTTAAAATAACACTGGACATAATTCATATATTATACATTAGTTTTGCCCTCTGCTCTTCAGATTCTTTTTATAGTATGTCAGAGCAAATTTGGACTTCCATCCCCAATAAGATTTGAGATTGGAGGACACAAAAGCTTTTTCTCAGACCTAAATTATGTCTGAAAAAAGCGAGAAATATCATAAGCTCTACCTGACCTCTCTAGGAGCAGAAATGATTTACAGCCGTGGCATTTAACCATAATTCCTTGATCTCGTTTGAGAAGTTCAGTAAGGAACAATCTCTTGATTTTTGTTTCTTCCTTGCTTTCTTGTCTTGCTTACCAACAATCCATTGTAATCCATGAATTAATATGGCATCAGGCTGAATGTTCTCTGGAGCTCATTCAAGTAACTTTTTTCCCTAAAATAACTCTAATTTCCTTGTTTTTCAGCTCCTCATCTTTCCTTGCCCTTTACTAAAACCAGAACTCACCAAAAGCTGACTGGCTTTGTGCAGACCCTTCTTAGGACACTCTTTCCTTAATTATTTTATTCATCACTCTGTTTCATTTTTTGCCTTCTAGAAATATGTTGAAATCTTTCTGTAGTAGATGACTTCCACAACATCTTGGCTTTTATTGGCTTATTAACTTGGATATTTCTACACTTTTATTTAAAAATGGTTTGAGAAGGAATAGAAAGTAAATATATTTCCTAGTCTGCCATCTTGAGCTGAAAATCCTGGTCAGTTTTAGCATCCAACCTTCCCATAGGAAAAAAAAAAAACAAAAAAGCCCTTGGCATTAATAGGTGTAACAACTCAAGATTTCAGCTTTTCTGGGGTAATCACTAAGGACTTAGTATGTGGTAATTCCTAATGCTGCTGCTGCTGCTGAGTTGCGTCAGTTGTGTACCAACTCTGTGCAACCCCATAGCCGGCAGCCCACCAGGTTCCTCCGTCCCTGGGATTCTCCAGGCAAGAATACTGGAGTGGGTTGCCATTTCCTTCTTCAGTGCACGAAAGTGAAAAGTGAAAGTGAAGTCGCTCAGTCGTGTCTGACTCCTTGCGACCCCATGGACTGTAGCCCACCAAACTTCTCTGTCCATGGGATTTCCCAGACAAGAGTACAGGAGCAGGTTGCCATTGCCTTCTTCTAATTTCTAATGGGAAAATAATAACTATTTCATGGAATTTATTTGAGGATTACATTAGATAATGAACACACAAATGCTCTCTAAAGTTTAAAAGTCCATAAAAATGATTTTGCAATTGATTTGTTGCTACTTCAGTTTTCCTTGGCAGTGATTTATGACCTTGCTTGTGTGAGACGATGCTTTCTGATTTGTTGTTTTGAAAGTTAGATTATATATTTCAACAGCTCAATGAAAATAACATCATTTCTGAAGGTTAAGGGTGAAGCCGTAAAGGTTTCTTGATACCTGTCACTTTACGATATTTTCAGCAGCTCATTCACTCATGTACTTCTCCTCCCTATTTTGTTGTGGACCTACTACCAGCCAGATACCTTACATCAGGTGTTGGAAAACATTTTCCAGATTTTTAAGTATATATCTTAGACTTGTTGGGCTGTATACAGTTTCTGTAGCTTCTTCTCCTCCTCTTTCTTCAGCAGCCTTTCAAAATGTAAGGCTCAGTATTAGCTCACCCGTCATCAAAAGACGGGCTGAGCTCACAATGATTTGTGAGCAATTATCTGACAGTCCCTGCTCTCCATTGTCACTGAGTAAGAGGTGCATTTTTTTAGTAAATCATGTCTTTGAGTCAACTCTTAGTCTTCCGGAGCTTGTCCTTACTCTCTTGCTGCTTCTAATCAACAGGGCATTCAGAGAGATCCTGTTAAAACATAAATCAGATTGTATTGCTCAGATCTCTTCAGTGGCTTACTGCAAGCAGAAAGCAAAGTCCTCAGAGTGCCTCCATAGGTAGGCCTAGAAATCTGGGCCTCTGTTTCTTCCCTGACTTGTTCCTTCTCCTCTCTACTTTGCTTACTCTATTTCCCACAAACGGACATCCTTTCTGTTCCTTGAATACTCTAGGCACATTCTTGCCTCCTTCTCTTTCCATCTGACTGTTCTCTCTGCTGGTAATATTCATTCCCCAGATATGCACCTTGCTCCCTTCCACAACCACCTTAAATTCCTTGATAAATTTTATCTCCCCCATAAAGCCTTCATTTATTACTTAATTTCAAGTGGCAGGTACCTTCTATCAGCCATCTCCATCTCCCTACCATGCTTTCCATTTTTTCTCTAGCACTTACCTGATATACTAGTTATTCTATGCATCTATTTAATTTTTATTTACATATTGATATATTTTTATATTTGCTTGTATATTTTTGTCTGCCTCCTCAATTGAAGAGAGGATATATTCATCTGTGTTGATTACTGCTGTGTCATCAACCTATAAAACATTCTGAAGAATGGTGCCTGAAATTTGATAAGGGATTAAGAAATTGGCCACATAACTAAATATGTACATAAATTAATGAACAAATCTCCAGGGCTTCTGGATGAGGTCTAATGAAAAGAGGAAGACGAATGATTGGGACAGGGTACTACAAGAAGTAGAATTTGGAATACTCTGATAGCTATCCTAATAGAGAAGGTCTTGTTAATTTAGATAGTTTTAATGAGAGAGCTGGGAACTAGGGACACACAGCATCAAGATTTTTAGAATATATTGTGTAGAGTCCTTTTTAAGTGTGCACAGATATCACTGAAAATCCATGCATGTGTGCATGACTCTATTACTTTATTTAGTGTTTTACAAGAGCCTCTCAAGGACAGGGTTATAGTAAGTATCAGTATCTTTCCTTTATAATGAGCTTAATTTGTTCAAAATTATATCATAATTTTTTTGCAACTGTGAAACCAAACTAGCTTTTGAGTAGACACTCCCTAGAAACCTGTGCGGAGAAGGCAATGGCACCCCACTCCAGTACTCTTGCCTGGAAAATCCCATGGACGGAGGAGCCTGGTAGGCTGCAGTCCATGGGGTTACCAAGAGTCAGACACGACTGAGCGACTTCACTTTCACTCTTCACTTTCATGTATTGGAGAAGGAAATGGAAACCCACTCCAGTGTTCTTGCCTGGAGAATCCCAGGGACGGGGGAGCCTGGTGGGCTGCCGTCTATGGGGTCGCACAGAGTCGGACACGACTGAAGCAACTTGGCAGCAGTAGCAGCAGCAGAAACCTGTGACGTTAATAAAACCAACAAACATGTGTTCAGCTTCCAATGATAGACATACTACAGACTCAATTATGGGCCATCCATTTTAATGAGGGCAAGAAGTGATTTAACAAATACAGAGCAAAGAGGATGTTAAGTTTTGTCCTCTGTTAATATTAGCAATGGATAAAGTGGGCTCCAACATCTTCAAGATAGCTTGAGACCATCATCTCTGTGTCATGGCAGAGGGATGTTCAGCCAGGATGTTGTTCTCTGTCACTCAGAAAAATACCCATAATGTATAATGATACTTACTGAGTCAGATATGAGACTTTTGGGTGGTTAGAAGTCCTTTAGCATGATTCTTTCAGATGCCTTAGCGACAAGATGAAGCTAGCCGCTTTGGACACTTTCAGCAATGAAGAGTTTGTTTGGATGTTAATTTTCATGCTGAATGAAATTCAGCTGAATGAATTTCGTGCTGAATTCACCCTACCTACTTGAAACTGCAGCACAGCACACACACTTCAGTTACCAGTTCAGTTCATTCCACAGAATTTTCATAAAACATAGTGTTCTATATACCTGGGATGTATCTCACTTCGTTTTAAGAATTTCCAGATAATTCTTCATACATAGTGTTACAATTCCAATCTTGCCAAGTCCTGCACCAGTTACATAGAACACAGCACATTTATTTCTCTGGTTGTTCAGATCCCAGTGAAAGAAGAATGGAATGGAATCAAAGAGATGAGATCAGAATTCTTGTCCCAGATTTACCATAAAATAATTGTGTTCTCAGGGAAATTATAGCTATTCTAGACCCCTTTCCTTTTCTTTATTTCAACAGAGTTGCATTCAGTTCAGTTCAGTTCAGTTGCTCCGTCGTGTCCGACTCTTTGCGACCCCATGAATCGCAGCACGCCAGGGCTCCCTGTCCATCACCATCTCCCGGAGTTCACTCAGACTCACGTCCATCGAGTCAGTGATGCCATCCAGCCATCTCATCCTCTGTCGTCCCCTTCTCCTCCTACCCCCAATCCCTCCCAGCATCAGAGTCTTGTCCAATGAGTCAACTCTTCGCATGAGGTGGCCAAAGTACTGGAGTCTCAACAATAGCATCATTCCTTCCAAAGAAATGCCAGGGCTGATCTTCTTCAGAATGGACTGGTTGGATCTCCTTGCAGTCCAAGGGACTCTCAAGAGTCTCCTCCAGCACCACAGTTCAAAAGCATCAGTTCTTTGGTGCTCAGCGTTCTTCACAGTCCAACTCTCACATCCATACACGACCACAGGAAAAACCGTAGCCTTGACTAGACGGACCTTAGTCCGCAAAGTAATGTCTCTGCTTTTGAATATACTATCTAGGTTGGACATAATTTTTCTTCCAAGGAGTAAGCGTCTTTTAATTTCATGGCTGCAATCACTATCTGCAGTGATTTTGGATCCCAAGAAAATAAAGTCTGACACTGTTTCCACTGTTTCCCCATCTATTTCCCATGAAGTGATGGGACTGGATGCCATGATCTTCGTTTTCTGAATGTTGATGTAGATGACACCAAATAACATCCCCCTCTTTGCAGTCGTAGCTTCGATGTTATTGGTATTCTGAAACACATGAATACAATGACACATGAAGCTGTGCACCATCTCTGTAACTATGTTTTTAGCGTTGCCTCTATTTTGAAAATGAGAGCATGGCTGAGCACAGAAGTAGACGTTTTGACCAGAGGCTCCAAAGTAAATGCAACTAAACCACAAGTTTCCTTCTTTCCTGAAGCTCACTTAACTGAAACATAGGCTGCTGGACATCAAGCGGTAAAGCATATTATCAGTGTATTTTAAAAGCAGCTGTTCTTCTAGGATTTCTAATTAGTAGCAGGAAGTTTTGAAATTCTTAAAGGATCATCTGCTCTTGTGAGATTTACAGCTCTGGTTTCCAGTCAACCAAGTTGAATTAGGGCATCTGAACTTTTGGATGCATCTCAGAACTAGAATTCTGAACCTCTTGAGTTTTTCTTCATGCTGTCAGAAATTCATGCCAGATAATCCTTTTAATAGAGAGTATGTACACACTTGTATATTTTCATATAAGGAACCAATGTGGTGAGTGAGGATGGAAGTGAAGCCCTCAGTCTCAGAGGGGTGTTGAGCTCCTGGTGAAATACAGTCATTATTTCTTCAAAATAGAAAAGCAGTTATTTGAAGTTATTAACACCAAATAGCTATTGATACACTTATCTGTGATACATGTAATTACTGTACCAACTAGGTGTGTTCTCTTTGGGAAGTACACAGCTGTTTGAGACACAGATTGTTTATTTTTGTTTGTTTGCCCACAAAGACTGTGACCTTCTGATCAGGAACGTCTGTATTTTACTAACATCTGGAACCACCAGCTAACACGGTGTCTAAAATGTAGCCAATGAATATGAAATCAAGGAACACATTTTTTAAGTACAGACCAGGGCATGGGCAAATATAAATTTTTTTGTTTTCAATCATAACGTGATTGAAACCTGTAAACGATACAGACAACAAGCGCTACAGTAATTCAAAGAAGGCATAGAACAGACAACCTGTAAGGATCTATTGTATAGCACAGGGAGCTATACTCAATATTTTGTAATAACTTATTAATGGAAAAGAACCTGATAAAGCACGTATATATAAATTAATCACTGAACTGTACACCTAAAACTAACATGGCTTTATAAATCAACTATACTTCAATTTAAAAAACTGACAACAAAAGACACCTAGAAGTCATAGACATGATATTTCCATAGAGAAGCCAGATGAAGAAGAGAGAGAGAGCTTTTGAATTCACCAGAGCAGTCACAGAGAACCTAGGCTTCGACCTGAACTTGAATTTACATTAAGATTGTGTTGCAGGTACAGATGTAGGTAATCACATACACTCACTATACTGAGACTAGCTGAAGTTATGAGTGTCGTCCAAGATCCCAAAGCAAGTACAGTGTGCAGTCAAAATTTTAAGTGACACCTAATACACTAAAAAAAAAAAAAAAAAAAAAAAGCCCCTTCTGTGATACCGTGTTGTCATTGAAATAATGTTGTTTCTTTCTGGTAGATTATAGTAGAAATTGGTTCTAGTGTCTCCTGTAATTACTAGTTCTGTTTATCCCATCTATAGTTGATCTTCAAAATTTCCATTGGAATGGCTTTGCCAAAATGAAACATACAAGTATTCGTGATGCCTGTATCCAAGCATTTCTTCTGTTGTTCCCTGCTTAGGATTATATGAACAATTCACTATCTTTTCCCTCCTCTAAGAATTCCCTCTGCCCTATTGGGCACCTGGAAAACCCACTTCATTTGTCAAAACTCAGTTTGCATATTATCTCTGTTATGCTGTCTTCTGTTTAGTGTTGTGGTCACACTTTCCTTTTTGCTCCCATTACACTTTTGCATACCTGACTGTTGCACTTGCTACACTGTATTGTAGTTGGATGTTTTACGTAACTCGGGCTTCTTCTGGGCAACATTCCTTGGGGCCAGTGACTACCTTTTCTTCACCCATTGATGCAGCCTTAGCATGTTACTTGGTATGCAGTAGTTAACATAAAAATGAGATCTGAATAAATTTTAAAAGGTAGGTACATATGACTTATCATCACTTTCCAGGTATAACAGGAAAAATCATTACTGTTGGTGCTGAATGTTCACTTCTATTGTAATGAATGGTGGTGGTACTTGACTCCACTTACATTGTTTTACCTACCATTTTATGTATTTCTACCTGATATCTCCTCTTTATTTCCATTTAGATATTTATTGGTAATCCAAGTAAAGCAGGAATGAGGGTAGGGCTAGGCTATACTTGCCTGGAATAGTAAAGACATTGTGTGACTTTTTGATGAGAAAATCCTGAGGTATGGGAGGTTTACATCTTCCCTTTGAGGCATATGGAGGGCTCCGCCTCTAAAGAGTTTTATTAGCAACTAATCAAGATGTTTTTGCACAAGGCTCCTGATGAGCTATTAGTAATACTAAGAGTGAATCAGAACTAAAGTAGTTTCTGATTTGTTTTACATTGTAAATGTAGGCTATTATTTTTTAATGCTGGGAGTGGTGGTGGTGGAGAGTGACGGAATGGTCTTTTCCCATCTTGATGTTTCAATCCTGTCAAGAGAGATCTTAAATAATTTCAGCCCTGCTGCTTTACTTACTCCACCCGAGGGTGATCAAGTGACTTATATAGGAAGCTTGAAAAGAATTAAGTGGGCATGTTTGTCTTAACTAATTCTGTTTTCTCCCTTGAGAGTGAGAGTTGGTGTCTTCTGTTTCTGTCATCCTGTGTATTACTAGTTCAGTTATGGACTAGTAATTTCTAGGGTTCAGTTATGGGATCATTTCATTCAATTAAGCCAGGGTTAGGTCAGTACCAGGAATATTTTGACCTCCATCTTCGCTCTTTTATCTTGTTTCTTAATTAACTCTATACCTAGGTGTAATTAAGTGTTGTATCTGTTGTACTTGCACAAATGCATCATTTGGTGTGTTACCTGGAAACACTGAATAGAAAGAAAGGAGCAGACGTTTTGGAGAGGAAAATGTCCACATGGAAATGTTTCGGTGCTTCCATGTTAGGTAGTCTTGTGCCTTGGTCTTTAACATGTGGTGGGATGTTGGGACCTTTGACTATTTGAAAATACTTCGGCGTATGCAGTTAAAAGCAGTTAACTGCTGAAGTCTAGAAAAGGTTTAATGTATGCTGTATTAGTTTCCAGTACCTGCTGTAACAAATCAGCATAAACTTGGCTTAACATAATAAAAATGTACTGTCTCACAGTTCTAGAGGTCAGAAGTCTGATATCAAGGTGTCATAGTGTTGCACTCCCTAAAGGTGGTCTAGGGGAGAGTCCACTCCTTGTCTCTCTGAGCTTCCGGTGGTTAGTAGCTTCCTTGGCTTGAGGCCACATCGCTTAGTCTCTGTTTTCACTCCCTTTGTGTTTCTGTATCTTCTCTTCATCTGGTCCAAATTGCCCTCTGCCCTTCTTGTTTCATAAGGGCAATTGTCATCATATTAAGAACCCATCTGATTAATACAGGATGGGAATCCCATCTGGAGATCCTTAATGAAACTTGCAAAGACCTTTTTTCCAAGTGAGGTAACAGTTAAGAATTAGAACATGAATGTATCCTTTTGGGGGTCATCCTTCAACCCACTACACCAACAATAAGACTCTGCAGTTGGCTGCAGTTTATTGCATGGGAGAGTGGCTGTTTCTGTCAAGCCACTTAAGTAAAGGTCTGGCATAAAGAAAAGGGGCCCTAGGGAATTGCAGGTGGCTGAGCGAATACCTAGAGCAGAATGAATAGGGACCTGGAAGGTCTTCAGTATAAAGAGAACTTTACCTGGCTCTCAACTTTGGGGTGGGCAGGAGTTTTCAGGGCAGGAAGTACTCAGGCAGCTGCTCACTTTGGCTTACTCTTCAGGTAGTTTTTTTCCCAAGCAGGCTTGACTGAGACAAAGACTTAGTTGTAAGGAAAGTATGTTTTATAGAACTTGTCAGCATTGACATATATGGTTACCATAGGCTCAAGTTAATCCCCTTACATGTGGACCCAAGCTGACATGGAATTTGTCAGTTACGTTGGAGAAAGAACTGTTCTCTGAAAGGCAGGCTTCTTTGGTCTATGCAGTAACATAGCCAGAGGCTGTGAAAATGACTATGGCACCATAGGACCATGGAATCTACACATTATAACTGGAGGTATAATGTTACTGGATAGAACCCACAATCAGGTCAGGACTGCAGTGTGAACAGATCATCAAAGAGGAAGGATAACTCCAGAGTCCATGTGTGATAGGTGCTCAGGGCTGTGCATTGCACATGGCAAGTTCATAGTGACCAGTCAACCTTAGGCCAGGAAAGTCCTCCTGGTTCTAAGTTTGCAGGTCAGGACTTTCAGATAAATGGCACAGACCAATGGACATCCTAGTGAGGCTAAAATCAGAGAGACTTTATCTTTCTTTCAAATGCCACTGAGTTTCTGCTATGTTCTTTGATAATTTCTGTACTGGATTCTGAGAATGAAAATGTGCCTAGTTTTCTTATTCTAGGAGTGGGGACTGGCTTGGTTTTGAGATTTTTTAAATTGTGGGCATAATGCTGTAATCTCAGATTGAAACTTAGTAACTCTTTAAAATCGTTAAAAGCATGGTTCATGAAAGACCTGATAAACTGCTAGAACAGCCAAGATCCCGGGAGACCACGGCAATGTCAGTGACAGAAGTCTAAGCTGTAGATATGGAAGGATCCCTCAGTCCACTGAGACACTGAAAGCCCTGCCACTGAGAATGAATTAAAACATGCATTTGGGAGGATTATTTCTGGACATTTAAGGACTTCAGATTTTTAACCCAGCATAACAAGGAAACTTGATTAAAAAAAAAAAAAAAGTGAGGTCTTCAACTTTGTTTTTCTTTCTCGAGATTGCTTTGGTTATTGAGGGTTCTTTTTGGTTACATATACATTTTAGACTAATTTCTTCTATTTCTGAAAAAACAGGGGATTTTGATAGGTATTGCAATAAACTCTTGATAGCTTTGTGTAATATGGACATTTTAACATATTAAGTCTTCCAGTTCATAAACATGGGATATCGTTCCATTTATGTCTTCATTAATTTCTTTCAATAACATTTTTTAGTTTTCAGTGTGCAAGTCTTTCATGTCTTTAGTTAAGTTTATTCATATTTTATTTTTTTGTTACTATTATAAATGAAATTGTTCTCCTGATTTCTTCTTTAGATTGTTAATTGTTAGTGAACAGAAGTGCAAGTAATGTGTGTATGCTGATTTTGTATTCTGCCAACACACTGCCAAGTTTATTAGTTCTAATAGATTTTGTTGTGAAATCTTTACCATTTTCTGCATCTGTTTTCAGAATGTTCACTTTCTGCCTAAGTGTATCCTTAATTCTAGGTGACATTTTCACTTCCATCTTAGGTTTTCATCTTTTTATAAAATTGTGTTACCATTAATTTTTAAATTTTCATAATTGCATTTACATTTTGGCTGTACTGGATCTTCATTGCTGGGCAAGCGTTCCTTTAGTTGTGGCAAGCAGAGCTTCCTCTCTGTGTGCAGTGCGTGGGCTTCTCGCTGCAGTGGTTTTTCTGCTTGTGGAGCATGAGCTTGAGGGTGTGTGGGCTGCAGTCATTGTGGTGTGTGGGCTCAGTAGTTGTGGTTCCCAGTCTCTAGAGCACAGGCTCAGGAGTTGTGGCGCAGGGGCTTAGTTGCTTCATGGCATGTGGGATCTTCCCAGACAGGAATCTAACCCAGGTCCCCTGCACTGGCAGGCAGATTCTTTACCACGGAGCCACCAGAGAAGCCCCTTAGTCTTTCATCTTAATTCTCAGTATATTCAGGCTTCGTTGGGTATATCTCTTGCTCCTCTTCCCTGTACCCGACCATGCCTAGAATAGGAGGTGCCTCTACGAACCTGTGTTGACTTATTTTAAATGACATAAGTGCGTGAATATGTTCATTTCCCTCTGGAAAAGGGGGTTACATTCCATAAGATTCAAACATCAAGTCTTTAAACTTCACTGAACCCATAGATTCATAAATAGTTGCCTAATTATCCTCCCCTATACCACTCTAAAATAATCATATCAAAGTATGGTTATTAATTGTCTTAATTGCAAAGAAATAATAGCAAACAGAAAGAAATTGCTTCTCAAAAGAAATTCTTCCACCAAAGTAAAAACTAAAGGTCAAAAAGTCAAATGAATATGGGATTTGTGACTATTCTAAGTGATAAAGAACTCTGACAAGAAATACTGCAGTGCTGATTGCTATTGTCATCTTTTCACTTTCCATTACAATTGTTTATGTTATTCTCATGAGGTTTTACTTAAGTTATCAAGATTTTTACAATAGTCAAATTAAAAAAAAAAACCAAAAATCAAAATATCTTGAAATGCCAATACAAAGAAAATGAGTCAGACCATGAAAAATGTTTTAGACAAGTTGACAACGTATATTCTTTGCTCATTTCTTTTTGAGACAAGGTCCATCTTATTCACACCCACATGTACAATACACTGAATAAAATACAACCAATCACCCTATGGTGATGAAAAACAAAAGACACGATGGTTCTAGAAATTTCTTCTCTTTATTCCTAGTATCTTGTTGTATCTGGCAAAATAAGCAGGTTGAAATGTTCTCTAAATTTTTTGTGTTTCATTTAATAATAATTTGCTTATTTATCTTAATGTAAATATTAAAAAATATTTACACTATTCAATGTTCAAGGACAGGAGGAGTGGCGGTGAGGAGATACCTGTCGTCCAAGGTAAGGAGCAGCAGCTGCGCTTTGCTGGAGCAGCTGTGAAGAGATACCACACACCCAAGGTAAGAGAAACCCAAGTAAGATGGTAGGTGTTGCAAGAGGGCATCAGAGGGCAGACACACTGAAACCATACTCACAGAAAACTAGTCAATCTAATCACACTAGGACCACAGCCTTGATTAACTCAATGAAAATAAGCCATGCCCGTGGGGCCACCCAAGACGGGCAGGTCATGGTGGAGAGGTCTGACAGAATGTGGTCCACTGGAGAAGGAACTTCAGTATTCTTGCCTTGAAAAACGCCATGAACAGTGTGAAAAGGCAAAATGATAGGATACTGAAAGAGGAACTCCCCAGGTCATTAGGTGCCCAAGATGCTACTGTAGATCAGTAGAGAAATCACTCCAGAAAGAATGAAGGAATGGAGCCAAAGCAAAGACGATACCCAGTTGTGGATGTGACTGGTGATAGAAGCAAGGTCCGATGCTGTAAAGAGCAATATTGCATAGGAACCTGGAATGTCAGGTCCATGAAGCAAGGCAAATTGGAAGTGGTCAAACAAGAGATGGCAAGAGTGAACGTCGACATTCTAGGAGTCAGCGAACTAAAATGGACTGGAATGGGTGAATTTAACTCAGATGACCATTATATCTACTACTGCGGGCAGGAATCCCTCAGAAGAAATGGAGTAGCCATCATGGTCAACAAAAGAGTCCGAAATGTAGTACTTGGATGCAATCTCAACAATGGCAGAATGATCTCTGTTCATTTCCAAGGCAAATCATTCAATATGACAGTAATCCAAGTCTATGCCCCCACCAGGAATGCTGAAGAAACTGAAGTTGAATGGTTTGATGAAGACCTACAAGACCTTTTAGAACTAACACCCAAAAAAGATATCCTTTTCATTATAGGGGACTGGAATGCAAAAGTAGGAAGCCAAGAAACACCTGGAGTAACAGGCAAATTTGGCCTTGAAATACGGAATGAAGCAGGGCAAAGGCTAACAGAGTTTTGCCAAGAAAATGCACTGGTCATAGCAAACAGCCTCTTCCAACAACACAAGAAAAGACTCTACACATGGACATCACCAGATGGTCAACACCGAAATCAGATTGATTATATTCTTTGCAGCCAAAGATGGAGAAGCTCTATACAGTCAACAACAACAAGACCAGGAGCTGACTGTGGCTCAGATCATGAACTCCTTATTGCCAAATTCAGACTTAAATTGAAGAAAGTGGGGAAAATCATTAGACCATTCAGGTATGACCTAAATCAAATCCCTTATGATTATACAGTGGAAGTGAGAAATAGATGTAAGGGCCTAGATCTGATAGATGAGTGCCTCAGGAACTATGGACTGAGGTTCATGACATTGTACAGGAGACAGGGGTCAAGACCATCCCCATGGAAAAGAAATGCAAAAAAGCAACATGGCTGTCTGGGGAGGCCTTACAAATAGCTATGAAAAGAAGAGAAGCAAAAAGCAAAGGAGAAAAGGAAAGATAAAAGCATCTGAATGCAGAGTTCCAAAGAATAGCAAGAATAGATAAGAAAGCCTTCTTCAGCAATCAATGCAAAGAAATAGAGGAAGACCACAGAATGGGAAAGACTAGAGATCTCTTCAAGAAAATTAGAGATAGCAAGGGAACATTTCATGCAAAGATGGGCTCGATAAAGGACAGAAATGGTCTGGACCTAACAGAAGCAGAAGATATTAAGAAGAGATGGCAAGAATACACATAAGAACTGTACAAGAAAGATCTTCACGACCCAGATAATCATGATGATGTGATCACTCATCTAGAGCCAGACATCTTGGAATGTGAAGTCAAGTGGGCCTTAGGAAGCATCACTACGAACAAAGCTAGTGGAGGTGATGGAATTCCAGTTGAGCTATTTCAAATCCTGAAAGATGATGCTGTGAAAGTGCTGCACTCAATATGCCAGCAAATTTGGAAAACTTTTCCACAGGACTGGAAAAGGTCAGTTTTCATTCCAATCCCAAAGAAAGGCAATGCCAAAGAATGGTCAAAATACTGCACAATTGCACTCATCTCACATGCTAGTAAAGTAATGCTCAAAATTCTCCAAGCCAGGCTTCAGCAATATGTGAACCATGAACTTCCAGATGTTAAAGCTGGTTTTAGAAGAGGCAAAGGAACCAGAGATCAAATTGCCAACATCTGCTGGATCATGGAAAAAGCAAGAGAGTTCCAGAAAAACATATATTTCTGCTTTATTGACTATGCTAAAGCCTTTGACTGTGTGGATCACAAGAAACTGTGGAAAATTCTGAAAGAGATGGGAATACCAGACCACCTGACCTGCCTCTTGAGAAACTTATATGCAGGTCAGGAAGCAACAGTTAGAACTGGACATGGAACAATAGACTGGTTCCAAATAGGAAAAGGAGTACGTCAAGGCTGTATATTGTTACCCTGCTTATTTAACTTCTATGCAGAGTACATCATGAGAAACGCTGGACTGGAAGAAGCACAAGCTGGAATCAAGATTACTGGGAGAAATATCAATAACCTCAGATATGCAGATGATACAACCCTTATGGAAGAAAATGAAGAGGAACTAAAAATCCTGTTAATGAAAGTGAAAGTGGAGAGTGAAAAAGCTAAAAGCTCAACATTCAGAAAACGAAGATCATGGCATCTGGTCCCATCAGTTCATGGGAAATAGATGGGGAAACAGTTTCTGACTTTATATTTTTGGGCTCCAAAATCACTGCAGATGGTGACTGCAGCCATGAAATTAAAAGATGCTTACTCCTTGGAAGAAAAGTTATGACCAACCTAGATAGCATACTGAAAAGCAGAGACATTACTTTGCCAACAAAGGTCCGTCTAGTCAAGGCTATGGTTTTTCCAGTGGTCACATATGTGAGAGTTGGACTGTGAAGAAAGCTGAGCGCTGAAGAATTGATGCTTTTGAACTGTGGTGTTGGAGACGACTCTTGAGAGTCCCTTGGACTGCAAGGAAATCGAACCAGTCTATCCTAAAGATCAGTCCTGAGTGTTCATTGGAAGGACTGGTGCTGAAGCTGAAACTCCAATACTTCGGCCACCTAATGTGAAAAACTGACTCATTGGAAAAGACCCTGATGCTGGGAGGGATTGGGGGCAGGAGGATAAGGGGATGACAGAGGATGAGATGGCTGGATGGCATCACTGACTCGATGGACATGAGTTTGGGTGAACCCCGGGAGTTGGTGATGGACAGGGAGGCCTGGCGTGCTGCTATTCATGGGGTCTCAGAGAGTCAGACACGGCTGAGCGACTGAACTGAACTGAACTGATAATAGTTTAAAAATAGCCTGTATAGCTTCACAGGTCAAGCATATTACATATGCTGCAGTTACATATTCCTAAGATTTGCTACATATTACATTGCTACATATTACACATATTGCAATTACATATTCCTAAGATTTTTTTCCATAATCTTTAGCGATTTAAGACATCTGACTTGTGGCAACCATGTTCAATGACCAATGATGTATCAAATGTCTTTTAGACATATATGTTCATACACACAAAATAAAGAGGAGTAAAAAAAGTTTGAGTGAATTAGGATATCAGTTCAGTGGTTTTACTTTTCTTTCCTGTAGAAATCTAGCCTGATAGGTATATCAAGTGGGCAGAAAAATTCTGATCTATGAGCTCATCTGAAAAATTGCTAGAGAAGACTCTTGAGATTCCCTTGGACTGCAAGGAGATCAAACCAGTCAATCCTAAAGGAAATCAACCCTGAATATTCATTGGAAGGACTGATGCTGAAGCTGAAGCTCCAATACTTGGCCCCCTGATGTGAAGAGCCAGTGCATTAGAAAAGACCCTGAAGCTGGGAAAGATTGAGGACAAGAGGAGAAGGGGAAGACAGAGGATGAGATGGTTGGATGGCATCTTCAACTCAATGGACATGAGTCTGAGCAAACTCTGGGAGATAGTGAAGGACAGGAAAGCCTGGCATGCTGCAGCCCATGGGGTCCCAAAGAGTTGGACACGACTTAGCAACTGAACAACAACAACAAATGAGCTTATCTGAGACCCATGTTGTGTCTTTCTTGCCATCCCACCCTACTTTAGGAGACGATTCTATACATTCACATCACAGTGTCACAGCATCTTCAGCATCACAGTATCCACATTCTGGTCCATAAGCAGGGGATAAAGCAGAGGACAGACAGCTTCTGTTCAAAGGTATCCAGAAAGGTGCACACTGTACTACTGACTTCTCATTAGCTAGAGTTGAGTCACATAGCAAAGCTGCAAGAGAGGTTGGGAAATGTATTCTGTAGACAGATGGCTACATGTTCAGCTAAAATTTGGAGGATCCGATTAGTTACGGCAAATGGAGAGTCTGGATATTGGGGAAGTAATCAGCAGTCTCAGTGCAGAGAGCTAGAACAATCCTTACCCGTCAAACCAGATTTGGCCCAGACCTTTGTATGTGTATCTTCACCTTATTCCTATGGTAATGTGCCTGGTTTTGACCTATTTCTGGCTGCCTATTTTTCCCTTTGTATTCCTTTGTGTATTTCTGTTTGCCCATTGTCACTTCACTTGCCTTTGCTACCAGTTTACAGTCTTTTTCCACTGTATTCTTGGGATATCAGTTTTGGTTTATGGTTGCCTGTCACTCCTACATTCTGTCTTTAAATGGTCACCTTCCTGGCCACCAAATAATCTGGGATCTCAAATAGTCGAGTTCTTCTCTTTCACTCCCAGATAATCTCAATCAATAATGTATGACATACATCACTTTTATGCAGACAGCATCCACAAGCTTTATCCTTTGCCAAAATGCATTAAGAAAGAATGACGTCAGCAGGTTTTATGTTTTATTGACCTTTAGAGGAGATAAAACTTGTGCTAAAGAGTTAGTAGCTCTACTTAAACAGATTAGATTGATTTGAGACCAAATCTACGTTAGGTAGTCAATATGGAACCTCATTTACAATAGCACATCAATCGTAATGTAGGATTAGCAGTCATGTGGATGAACCTCTGAAGCTACCACCTTCCATGGACTACTTATTCTCGATATTTTTAAGATGTTTTGTTGGCGTCTTATATATTTTTTTCTTTTTTAAAGGAATTTTGAGAAAATGAGGCCCAGACTCTAGGAACATAGTGAAGAAGAGGCATTTCCAAGTCAATAGCTTTCTTTGTAATAGTCAGCAAAAGAAATATATAAATTGAACTTATAATGGAGAAATCATGATATTCCATCAAATTAAGACATATGAAGTAACTGATCAGTGCTTAAAGGCATCTAAAGTAACTAATCATGAAGGCAGCCAATGACTTCAGTAATGTAAAAGATAAAAAATAGAACACTCAGAGATTACATAGCCCAGCAGCTTTTGTCTTACTGATTGAAAGACATAACCAAGTGGGGGGATTTTCACTTGAGAAAGCCAGAACTGGAACTAGGTATAAATCCTCGGGCAAAATACAGTGTCTTGGATTTCTGACTGACCTACACTTAGAGCTACATCTCTTTTTATCTCTTCTTACCTTTTTCTTTTCTTTTTTTTTCACTAACAAAGTTGCTTTACTTTGGAAAATGCTGAAGGAAATAAATTAAATACTCTGGTCATTTGGCTAACCAGTTCCACAAATTCCACACGCGAGATGAGTTTGTACCAAGTCAGAGGAAACAAAAATACATGCAAATTCATATACAAGAGTGGGCTTCTCTCGTCACTCATAATCTGCCTGCAGTGCAGGAGACCTGGGTTCAATCCCTGGCTCAGGAAGATCTCCTGTAGAAGGGGATAGCAACCCACTCGAGTATTCTTGCCTGGAGAATTCCATAGACAGAGGAGCCTGACGGGCTATAGTCCATTGGGGTTGCAAAGACTCAGACACGACTGAGTGACTAACACACAATACAAGAGTAGAAAGAGAATCTTTAACTTAAGACTTTCAGAAGTTCACAGATTGAAAGTCCTTTAGTAGTACAAAATTAAATGAACACCAAAATGGTTTCTAAAGATAGTGAAAACAATAGTTCCAAGTCAATCTATCGACATCAGGTTGTGGTGAAGGAAAGTGCAGTGTTTATTACAGGGCACCATGCAAGGAATTTGGGCCTGTTAAGCACTAGTTACTTGGACTCCTTGCTTGGTGTGCTGCAACAAATGCTGTACTTTTCTTCACCATAACCCAGTGTTGGTAGATTGACTTTACTGCACACAGGCAAGCAGACTCAAGTTTGGTGTGGTAACAGTATCACTAGCTTTTGCTCTAGCTTTGATCAAACTTACATATGAGCTTTTAGAAGGTGAATTGGATCTAATTCTTGGAAAATTTACTTTTCTGAATGAAAGAGGCCTGAAAGCCATAGGATTTCCTAAGTGAGTGGAGAAAAGTAGGGGAAAGAGGCCCCACATATCTCCACTCAGGCTCCTCCTCTCTGTCTCCAGATACACAGTGGGCAGAGCTCCCAGTTTCTGGCTTGTTTACCCAGGAGCAATTAGCAAGATTGATAGGCTACTTCAGCCAAGGGTCTGTGGCCAGCTTCTCCAGGATGGTGCTCAGTTCAGAGACAGCCTTGTCTTTGACTACAAGCCAATGCTGTTTTCTCCAAGTCATCCCTTCAACTAACTATTGACATATGTTTGACTGTAAATTAACTTTTAGCATCAGTCACTTCCAGTAAGAGATGCTAAAGAAATATTTTCTAGCCAGGAAGCAAGTAATCAGGATAGATACCTTGTATGCAGAATGACAAATATAAATTTCCTCCTTTAAAAATGTTCTTTTACTATGGTTTACTTTTAAGGATTATCTGGGAGTAAATTCATTCTATTAGTTAACAACTGTACATCAAGGACCTGCTGGATCCTAGGCATGATTCCAACCATTGAAGGAGCAGCAATGAATAAAAGAAAGGAAAACCCTGCCCTGATTGGTCTTACATTCCCATCACTTGAGTTCTAATGGTTTGAATCACTCAAATAGTTTCTCTACTAGGTGCCAACATCAAACTAATTTGAGAAAATGAGCTAATTCTGCACTTTACATTACCCATGTGATTTTGTCAGTTGAAAAGACTGAATAAAGATCTTCATGTATCAAAACTTTCAGTTAGGTGGCCCGAGAGATTGAGGATATGCAGAGAGAGATGGCTCAGAACATCATCATTCAGTGGAGCTTTGCTACACACATATATAAGCTTGTCACGATAAAAATGGGGCAAAAGCCTGCAGCCCTAGAAAACATTAAAACATTTTTTTTAGTAACATAAATTTTAAAAAATTGTAGAAGATAACATCGGTAAATGTAAATTTTTTTTTAGAAATACATTTCAATAATAGTTACCATATTCTAAAGGCCACCAAGGTGCTGTGGAGCTACTGGAGTCCTACAGTAATAGCCCGGGTATGTCTGGTGCCCCAGTGTCAGGTGATATTTTGCAGTTCACTTTAGCCCACGCTCCATGAGGCTGACATCTGTGGCAGAAGACAAGATTTCTGTTCCCCACAATGTGCCCACAATTTTTGAATGCAGATTCAAAAGTCAATAACTGCCTGAGTCTCTAGAAAGCCTGCTGATGGAGTCAAAGCCAAAGTCATTGTACATCCTTTTCCCAGTGTGATAACATTTGTAGCTGCAGTGACTGTTTGAAGAAGAAATGCATGGGAGGGACTGAGCAGTCCCAGGAAAGCTTCTTCCATGTATTGAGTCTGTCCCTCTGGGGCCTTTTCAGGGACCATTCTAGATGTCACATTTGTTCCATCAGGTGTTTTCCATTGGATTGCTACATGCAAAGGGAGCTCGCCCCTTGTCAGCTTAGATATCCAAACCACTGCAATGTGTAGGGGCAGGGAAGTATTGCTTTCTCCTGCCTACTGAGGCTTTTTGGTGGTAGGATCCAAGTCTCCAAGGGTAAATGAGATGGAAGTAAGAGTATTGTCTGCATTGATTGTCTTCCTTAAACCCCTAAGACATCATCCTCAACTCCCTACCTTAAAGGCTGTTGTGCTCCAGCTTCTGATCCCAAGGTATTTCCTGTCTCACCCTCCACTCCCAGGACTTCAAGCAGTTTTTACAGTGATGTCTCCTCAGAAATTGTCTCCAGCCCCACCTGAATACCTTACAGCATATCATACAGAACTTGTCAAACCCTGAACTTGTTACCTCCTCTTCCCCACACCATGAATCCACCATGCTTACTCTTGTCCCATATTTCCAGCCTCAGGGAATGACAGAAGTCACTCCCCACTCATTTTTCCAACCTAGAAACTTGACTGGCAGCCTGTGTCCTTGCTTCTCCCTCGTTACCACTCTGACCCCATCACCACTTCCTGCTACTTCTCTTCCTACGAATTCTTAAGTCCGTATGTCCTCTGCATCCCTGTGTATGTTAGATCCTCAACATGTTCCACAGAAATGGTGTGGCATCCTCCTGACTTCTGCTCCAACCCCAGTTTTCTCCTCAACTCATCCTCTTAACCACTCAAATATAAAGGTGAATCTGCACCATATAACCACTAACATCCTTCCATATACTCTCATCACCTGCAGGATAAAATCCACGTGACTTTCCAGCCCACTTTCCATTATTGCCTAGCATGCACTACACCCTAGTACATGAAATTGCTTTAATTTCAGACATACCACATTCTCTCAGATTCTCTCTGCCTGTAAAGTCCTTTCCCCATAATATTTTTCAACTTCAGGTAACACTGAAAACTCAGAGGCTTTCCAGACTCACAGACTTAGAGAATGAATGTATGGTTACCATCAGAGTGGGGATAGTTAAAGAGTTTGGGATGGACATGTACATACTGCTATATTAAAATGGATAACCAACAAGGTCCTACTGTATAGCACAGGGAACTTGGCTCAATGTTATCTGGCAGACTGGATGGGTGGGAAGTTTGGGGGAGAATGGATGCATGTATTTGTATGGCTAGGTCACTCTGCTCTTCACCTGAAACTATCACTACACTGTTAATTAGCTATAATATAAAATTAAAACTTTAACAACAAAAAAATAGAAAAAAAATTAAAAATAAAAATCAGATTTTCACAGTTTTAAAAATCTGAGTTTTAAACTTCTCTAGAAAAATCATCTCTGGCGGCATGGAGTCTGCTTTTGCACACAGCAACAATTGGCCAGAGCTCCAAGCTGCTGGCCTTGTAGCTAGAACCTCAACTCTGTTTCTGACTACTACTCTCCAGCCCTGCTCACTTTCTTCATTGTTTTATGTGTCTGCTCACTGTTGGCATTTGAATTTGCAACCCCTGATCTACAGAAATGCAAAAGCTTACGAATTCATTTTCCAATGAATCATAAAGCTCCCAGCATATGGGACAGTTGCATTGCCATGACTTAAATAAACAGTGTTGCTGTAGTGAGCAAGACATTCTGCCCTCTAATTCTATTCCAGGCATTGAGAATAGAAAATTTGGTAAGATAAAGTTATACTGGCATGCCTATTACATTTTGTTTTATTATACTTTGCAGGTACTCAGTTTTTTTTATTTGTTTGTTTTTTTCGTTTTTTTTTTTTTTTTTTTTACAAATTGTAAGTTTGTCGCAACCCAGCATTAAGCAAGACTGTCAGTGCCAGTTTTCCAACAGCATTGGGTTCATTTTGTGTCTCTGTGTCACATTTTGGTAATTTTCACAATACTTCAAACCCTCCACCAGCAAAATGACTGTGACTTGTTGAAGGTTCAGATGATGGTTAGCATTTTTTAGCAATAAAGTATTTTATTCATTGAGGTAGGCACATTGTGTTTTTTTAGAACATAATGCTATTGCACACTTAATAGGCTACAGTATAACATAAATACAACTTTTATATGCATCGGGAAACCAAAAAATCCATGGGACTCACTGCATTTCAATGCTTATTTTATCGTGGTGGCCTCAAACCAAACCCAGAATATCTCTGAGATCTGCCTGTATCTATTTAGGTCTTGGAGGAGACGCTAAATTTGGGCAAGAAAGATTTTGTTTCAGAATGTGAGCATTAAAACTAAACATGTTGGTGAGCAAGAGCAGGCAGAATCAGGTTTGAATGGAATTAGGGTTCTACTAGAAGAAACGTTGTTGGGATTTAAGTGGGAAGATCCATGTTGGAAGACTTCCTGATCGTTAAGACTTTAAGAGATCTAGGAGGAGCAATGAGGTGTCAGGGACTATAAATATGACCTGAGGAAAGAAATGCTTTCTTAAGAAATAGAAAGCTTCATGTGGCTACATGCAGGTGAGCCAAAAAGCAGGCCTGAAATGACAGCTTGCCATCTGTCCTCCGAGAGCCAGCTTTGCAGAACACCAGCCAAAACGAAAATGGTACCACTTGTGTGGGTTGCTCTATTTTGTAGCATTTGTAACAACAGAATTCTTCACCCAGAGTGAAGCCAGAGCATTCCACAGCTGAAGGGAGGGTTGGGAAACCTTCATTTCCTCTGATTCTATCTTCTCCATGGGTGGGCTCAAAGAACCTCCTTTCACTTTTCTCTGCAGTCTGGCTCCTTGTTACAGAGAATGCCAAAATAATATCTGAAAGAACTCAATTGAGACTTTACCTAGGCTATTGATTGATGATTATTAGCCCATTAAGTCTGCTGGGTCCAAAAAAGTGAGATAGTGCTTTCCGGTGAATTGCCAACAAAACACTTTTAAACCTACTCCTATCCCCCAAGTCACAAATTTAAAATGAAGAATTAATTAATATATTCAACATTTATCATTTTCAGCTTTACACAGTGGGGTTAAAAGTGTGGGCTTTGTTGATTCAAATCACTATTCATTAAGGGAACTCGAGGTTAAAGTTATTTAACCTCTCTGCGCCAGTCACCTTTTCCTTATCTGTAAAGTGGGGATAATAACAGTAACTTTTTCTTAAGAGTTGTGAGAACTTAAAAAAGCTAAAACAGGTAAAGTCTTTAAAAAGAGGCTAGGTGTGGATTAGCTATTATCAACACTGTATATATTAGACACTCTGCTAGGTACTGAATATCTTTCACAGAGCTTAGCCTAGCGGCTGGCAATGTGTAAAATGTTTCATAGTTACTTTGATTCGCCATTCCAGACAGCGCATTTGGATATAAAAAAGACCTTAGAACCCCTGATGGCAGCTTTTTCTCTCTGGCAAAGTGATCATATCCTTGCACAAAGATGACCTCTGGCAGAAGCACAGAATGTTGACAGCCCGGTCAGGTGAGAGATCAGTGATTGCCTTTCAGATTCAGAGGTGCCGGTTTGGCAAAGTTGCTATCCATAGATGTTACAGTTTTAAAAGATAACAGAAGCTGCTCGAGCAGCTGTAGTAGACTGTACTACCCTTCACGAGATTCCTTGCTCTTCCATGGCAGACTTGGCCATGCGACTTGCTTTAGGCAATATAATCCACTTCTGCTCTTAAGCTTTAGAGCCTTTGTACTGTAAACTGTGCTCTTTTTCTTGCTTCTGAGATTATGGAAGCATGTCACATGAAGCCTCCTCCAGCCTGGGTCTCTGAAATATTATAATGAGTATCCTTTGTACATGGGTGCATCTTTTGTACATGAGGTGCATGAGCGAGAATAATTCTTTATCAATAAAGCTCCTGAACATGTGGAGCCCTTTGTTACTGAATCATCACCTATCCTATTTTAACTAATACATCATCCATAGTTACATCCAGTTGCTATGATGGCCAGAATGCGCTGCTGCATAGATCTTTAACCTCAGGACCTCATGCTCCTCTTTCTTTCACTTTATGTCTTTGGTGGCTCCATTGGTACTTCCAGAGTCGGACAATGAGCACTAGACCTGAACCCAAATTCTGAGACCAAGGTCCAGCCCGTCCACTGTCTAACTTTGTGATCTTCAGCAAATCAGTTCATCAATCTGAGCCTCAATTTTATTTGCTTAAATAGGAGGAGTAAAATATCTGCTAATTGTAACACAACTTTGTTCTCCAGAAGCACATTATAAGTGTTATGATAATATAGAAAATCATTTTTAGTTCTTAAGAAGTCATGGGTGAGACTTCTCTGACGGTCCAGTGGCTAGGACTTGCCACTTCCATGGCAGGTGACATAGGTTTGATCCCTGATCGGGAAGCAAAATTCCCTCATGCATATGATGCAGCTGGAAAAAATAAAATAAAGGGCACACCAATTTTATACAATTTTTTTTTAATTATAAGAAAAGAAATCATGGATAGGCCTGATCAGCATCAACCCATGAAACTCTCAGTCAACACCAGTTGACTGATAATGGTGACCACAGAGGGCAGGGCATCTTAGAAGACTGGTTTATAAGTGAGAGGTCAAGGTCCTCATTTGTGTCCTTGCTCAAAATGCACTTCTCAGTCCAAAAGTGCCATTCAGAAAGGGGAGACTTGATGACAACTTTTCTTAGTTTTTCAAGACACATTTTCTTATGCCAAATAATATTGCAATTGTCTTTGAAATGCAGTATGTGAGGGAGAAAACCTTAGACTCAACCATCGATATACACAGAAATCAGATTTAAACAGAATGTGAACAAATGTGTACATACCCAGTTCAGTTCAGTCGCTCAGTCGTGTCCGACTCTTTGCGACCCCATGAATCGCAGCACGCCAGGCCTCCCTGTCCATCACCATCTCCTGGAATTCACTCAAACTCATGTCCATTGAGTCAGTGATGCCATCCAGCCATCTCATCCTCTGTCATCCCGTTTTTCTCCTGCCCCCAATCCCTCCCAGCATCAGAGTCTTTTCCAATGAGTCAACTCTTTGCACGAGGTGGCCAAAGTACTGGAGTTTCAGCTTTAGCATCATTCCTTCCAAAGAACGCCCAGGGCTGATCTCCTTTAGAATGGACTGGTTGGATCTCCTTGCAGTCCAAGGGACTCTCAAGAGTCTTCTCCAACACCACAGTTCAAAAGCATCAATTCTTCAGCGCTCAGCTTTCTTCACAGTCCAACTCTCACATCCATACATGATCACAGGAAAAATGATAGCCTTGACTAGATGGATCTTTGTTGGCAAAGTGATGTCTCTGCTTTTAAATATGCTATCTAGGTTAGTCATAATTTTCCTTCCAAGGAGTAAGCATCTTTTAATTTCATGGCTGCAATCACCATCTGCAGTGATTTTGGAGCCCCCAAAAATAAAGTCTGACACTGTTTCCACTGTTTCCCCATCTATTTCCCATGAAGTGATGGGACCAGATGCCATGATCTTCATTTTCTGAATGATGAGCTTTAAGCCAACTTATTCACTCTCCTCTTTCACTTATACCCAAGTTGTTCTCATAGATGCTTACGTCACCACACACAGTGGTTTGTAATAGCCTGAGGGTTTCCCTCAGCCCTGAATAACTCAGAGCAAAGTAAGAGGAGGGGAAGTTAGAATGTTCTTGCCTATCATTCTTTCTCAAGAAGACTCCTTTTCAATCTTCCTTCTAAGTAATCTTACTTGACTGCACAATCTGATTTAGATTAATTAATTCATTCACTCCTTTATCAAGTTTTTGAGTGACTATAATGTACCAGTTCTAGACGCTATATACAGAATAGACAAGTCCCTGCCTGCATGGAACTTACATGTCTGAGGGGAGCTGACGTTCTGTGTTTCTATAGCTCCTGACACTTGTCTCCATCTGTCTCCATGTGCGATAGTCGTTGGTTTGGACTACAAGATCCTTGAAGATATGGGGAACACATATCTCATTAGACTTTGTGTCCTCAGGGTCCCCAGCCCTGGTGCCTGGAATACAGAAGGAATCCAAAAATGTTTCTTTCAAATGAGTAAATATCAGGAGCTTTCAAGTTCCCCAAAAATATGAAAAATAAGGGATTTAGTCACAGTGCACAATCAATAGTTATCTTTAACTGATTCATTTCATGAAAATTTATAACAAGATTAATGTTGCTTTTGGTGCCGCAGTGCATTTGTTGACAGACTTAGAGGAGATCAAAGTGAATAAATGCAGAAAGCTAGCTACATTCTTCTAGGTTATAAAAATTGTTATGAAGTACTTTGCAAACAGTGTCAGAAAGTACTTGAGTTCAGTTCAGTCACTCAGTCATGTCTGACTCTCTGTGACCCCATGAACCGCAGCACTCCAGGCCTCCCTGTCCATCTCCAACTCCCGGAGTCCACCAAACCCATGTCCATTGAATTGGTGGTGCCATCCAACCATCTCATCCTCTGTCATCCCCTTCTCCTCCTGCCCTCAGTCTTTCCCAGCATCAGGGTCTTTTCCAGTGAGTCAGCTCTTCACATCAGGTGGCCAAAGAATTGGAGTTTCAGCTTCAGTCCTTCCAATGAACACCTAGGACTGATCTCCTTCAGAATGGACTGGTTGGATCTCCTTGCAGTCCAAGGGACTCTCAGGAGTCTTCTCCAACACCACAGTTCAAAAGCATCAATTCTTCGGTGCTCAGCTTTCTTTATAGTCCAACTCTCCCATCCATACATGACCACTGGAAAAACCATAGCCTTGACTAGATAGACCTTTGTTGGCAAAGTAATGTCTCTGCTTTTTAATATGCTATCTAGGTTGGTCATAATTTTCCTTCCAAGGAGTAAGCGTCTTTTAATTTCATGGCTGCGATTACCATCTGCAATGATTTTGGAGCCCAGAAAAATAAAGTCTGACACTGTTTCCCCATCTATTTGCCATAAAATCATGGGACCAGATGCCATGATCTTAGTTTTCTGAATGTTGAGCTTTAAGCCAACTTTTTCACTCTGCTCTTTCACGTTCATCAAGAGGCTGTTTCGTTCTTCTTCACTTTCTGCCATAAGGGTGGGTCATCTGCATATCTGAGGTTATTGATATTTTTCCCAGCTATCTTGATTCCAGCGTGTGCTTCCTCCAGCCCAGCGTTTCTCATGATGTACTCTGCATAGAAGTTAAATAAGCAGGGTGACAAAAAGTACTATAGACTAAGAAATAACGCCAACATGGTCAAAGCTAAGCATGGGAATGCAACTATGTGAGCAATCTGTCCTGTGTACAGCCGGTGGTGTATGACAGTAATGCAGAGAGAAAAAGAAAACCAAAGTGCATATTTGAAAGCATTTTCTTCTCCTGAGAGAGAGTCACTTAGAGCTAAGCTTTGAGTACGGCAATAGTTATATAGCAAACACAGTGGGCTTAAGAAATGTTTTCCCCAATGTTTTCTCTATTAGTTCAGAGATTGAGAAACTGTAAAGACAAGAGGAAAAATGGGAGGAACTTCCCTGATGGTCCAGTGGCTAAGGCTTCCCGGTCCCAGTGCAGGGACTGGGGTTCAGTCCCTGGCCAGGGATCTAGATCCCACAGGCCCTAACTAAGAGTTCTCATGCTGCAACTAAAGATCCTACAAGTCACAACTAAGACCCAGCACAGCCAGATAAGCAAATAAATACTTTTTTTTTAAAGAGTAAGAAAGGGAGAAAAGAATGGGCAAAGGATGTGGAGACAGAAATGAGCTTGATAGTCACATGCTGGGCTACTCTGACCCTCTCCATTTACTTCTGTGTATACTATGTACCTTACAATGTGTTTGATTACCAAAGGAAAAGAGAGACACCTTGATTTAGTCATTTATCATGCAAATATTTATTAGTATCTGATCTTTTATCTTTGTTTCTTAGGTACCTATTTTGAATCAGATACTATCTTAGATTCTGGTCAGAAAAGGACCCTTGCCCTACTGCAACTAACATTGTGATAGGGAAAACAGATAATCAACAACTAACTATGTAAACAAGATGATCCTAGGCCATGATAAGGGCCCAAGAAGGTGTCTGGAGTGGGGTAGGTTAGTGCTAGTTTAGAAATGGCCACAGAGGAAGACATCCTAAAGAGCTGACTTTGAATCGAGGTCTGAACCATGAGAAGAAGCTCACCATGAAAAGCTTCAAGTAGCAAAACATTCTAGCCAGGGGAGAGAACAAGGGCCAAAGCCATGAGGCAGGAATAAGCTTGGCAAGTTCACAGAATGAAAAGCAGACCAGTATGACTAGAAGGTGGTGATGAAAGGGTAGAGAAGGTAGAGATCAGATCCTACCTGGCCTTGAGAGGTGTGGCAAGGATTTTAAGATTTTCTTTTGGACCTAATGAGAGTCGTTGGAGGGTGTTTGGCAGAAAATTGAATATGATCTGGAGCAAAGAACTAGTGAACTCCAAGTGTTACACACACCAAATAACACTAACTTCACTGCTTTAAGGCAGCCCCAGGCCTCTTCTCTCCATTAGCACTAAACCAAGGCCCATGCACCTACATTTTAGATGGTTGTTGACTGATTCTGACCCTGTAGAATTATGAGGCATACATATATTTGAAATTGGGTGCAATTTTGTTAATAACAAGATAATGCTCTTTTCTTTAAGCATTCATGTGATCAGTCTATGTTGACTGTATTTTTTCTCAAAGCAAAATTTTTGGCACATGAATTGACAAGTTTAAAGTATGTTTTTTTTCAATAGCTGAGTCATATTCCATTGTATATATGTACCATGTCTTCTTTAGCCATTCATCTGTTGAAGGATATCTAGGTTATTTTCAAGTGCTAGCTATTGTAAATAGGTGCTGCCATGAACATTGGGGTGCATATGTCTTTTTCAATTGTTATACACAGTGAAGTAAGTCAGAAAGAGCAAAACAAACATCATACATGAATGCGTTTATATGCAATCTAGAAAGATGGCGCTGGTGAGCCTACCTGCAGGGCAGCACAGGAGACACAGACATAGAGAACAGGCTTGTGGACACAGTGGGGAAAGGAGAGGGTGGGACCACTTGAGAGCAGAGCATTGAGACATACCTATTACCATATGCAGCACAGATAGCCATTGAGAATCGGCTTTATGATGCAGGGAACTCAAATCCGGTACTCCCTGACAACCTAGAGGAGTTAGACGGAGTGGGAGGTGGAAGGGAGGTTCAAGACGGAGAGGACGTATGTCTATATATCTATACCTATTGCTGATTCATGTTGCTGTATGGCAGAAACCAGTACAATATTTATTGTAAAGTAATTATCCTCCGATTAAAAAAATGATGTAAGTTTTGGAGACACTGCATTGCAAAGAATCCCCAGTGTTCTCCCTATTTGCTACAAGGAAAAATAAAGCCTTCCTTCTCCCGCAAAAAAATAAAAAAATAAAATAAAATGTGCTTTTGAGGTCAAGAGGACAGAATATGTTAACTTGGAATCATTTGTGGAAAGCTTATTGTGCCTAGCCATATACATCTTGTTATACGCAATAAAAAGACTGGATTCTTAGCTCTATGTGATTTGTGGAAGGCGTTTCTCAAGTGTTATTAAACCGAAATTTCAAGGAGTTCCCAAGCAGGAGTCAAGAAGCAGATGAGATAGCAGGGCTCATTACTGCGAGTTGCTCTTGGTGTTAGCACCACCCCTATGCTGGTGTGAGAGGAGGGGGGTGAGTGCCCAGCCCTTCCCACCCTCTTCTCACCTTCTCCTTTATCACTGCTCCGTTTGCACCTCACTCCTTCTCTTCCACACCCTATTAGCACTACCATCCCATTTCCAGATGAATTGATAGAAAGGTGTTACCAAAATTTCAGCCTCTTTCTCAGTAGTAACCTAATATTTTGATACCACTGACAGTTTCTCTCTCCTGCCAGTTCCTTCTCTCCTTCATCACCTCCTTCCTCTTCTTTTCACCTTGTCTCTCCCACTCCTTCTTTTCTAGTAGGGATTCATCCAGGACTTCAGAAAGTCCCAGATAAAAAATATTTAAAATCCTTTCTGGTAGAAAAATAATTTCTGAAAAAGAAGATTGATCATTAATATTTTTAAATCAAGGGATATATACTTATAAAAGCTTATTATTTAAGAAAAAGAAATGCATAATATCTTTTCTAGATTGAAAAAGAGATGATGAGGGAGATATACACATACTCCCTGCCCTCCAGAACAAACATCCAACAGGGCAATGGGACCCCACAAAGGACCACAGGGCAAGAGAGGCCGTAACAAGGTCTTTTACCTTGGTTCAGTGCTAATGGAGAGAAGGGGCCTGGCACCGCCTTAAAGCAGTGGTTGGTTTAGTCACTAAGTCGTGTCCGACTCTTGTGATCCCATGAACTGTAACCTGCCAGGCTCCTCTGCCCATGGGATTCTCCAGGCAAGAATACTCGAGTGGGTGGAGAGGTGTGGTTTTCCACTGTAGGACAGAGAATAAATGGGAGGTTTATTCCAGTGGAGGCCTGATAGGGAAGGGATTTGATGAAAGACCAAATAACACTACCTCCACTGCTTAATGGAGAAAAATGACAACCCACTCCAGTATTCTTGCCTGGAGAATCCCATGGGCAGAGGAGCCTAGCAGGTTATAGTTCATGGGATCGCAAGAGTCGGACACGACTTAGTGACTAAACCAACCACTGCTTTAAGGCGGTGCCAGGCCCTTTCTCTCCATTAGCACTGAACCAAGGCCCATGCATCCACATTTTAGATGGTCAGTGGCTGATTCTGACTCTGTAGAGTTATGAGGCATATATTTGGTACTGGGTACAATTTTGTTAGCAACAGGATAATACAATGATTTGTGAGTGAGCACTCTTAAGCCAGGCTGTCTGGAGTGGACTGGCTGTCTGGAGTGGAGTGCTGCCGCCATCCTTTACTGTCTAGGTACATTTAACCAAGTAACTTAGCCTTTCTGTTCCATTTCCTTGACTGTAAAGTGGAGTAATAATATTGCTCATATTGTGTGCTAAGTCACTTCAGTTGTGTCTGACTCTTTGCAACCGTATGGGTTGCGCCCTGCCAGACTCCTCTGTCCATTGGATGGTCCTGGCGAGAATACTGGAGTGGGCTGCCATGCCCTCCTCCAGGGGATCTTCCCGACCCAGGAATCGAACCCGCATCTCTTATGTCTCCTGCATTGGCAGGCGGGTTTTTTACCATCAGTACCACCTGGGAAGCCCATTGTTCATATTAATTCCATGAAAGGACTTATTACAGTATTTGATACACCATTAGTCCTCGATGGATCTTGTATATATGAGAACTAAATGGATATAATGCACTTAGAATAGTTGAAGAAAACTGAATAAACACTGAATGATGCTAGTGAGTGTTAGTTCTAGTGGCCTACTGTTAGGGCTTTGAGTGAGAGCCATCTTTGGTCCTGAGGGAGTGGTGCTTTTTCATCTTTACTTGTGCACAGACGCCCCCTCGTGGAGACAGAGCCAAATATTTGTGGCCAGTTCCTCTCTCCAGTTCTAGGAGGACATGAAAACAGTAAGACTCAGCAGCTGACATCACCAGCCACACTGCCGCCCGTGGCCAGGCCACCGCTGAGATCAGGCCTACCTACCCCAGGGGAGAGCAATCCATTTAGGAACCAAGCATTGTGTGGAAATCAGGCTCAATCATATACATGAGAGAGTACTTAAAACAGTATGATCAGTTTTTGAGATGAAAGAAAGTGAAAGTGTTAGTAGCTCAGTCATGTCTGACTCTGCGACCGCATGGACCATAGCCCACCAGGCCCCTCTGTCCATGAAATTTTCCAGGCACGAATACTGGTGTGGATAGCCATTCCCTTCTCTAGGGGATCTTCCTGACCCAGGGATTATTTTTTGAGATAATCAAACTCAGTTTTACTTAATACCCTTCATGGTTGCTTTTAGCCATGAAAGTTTCCCAGTGGAAGCATTAAAGTTTATTATATGATCATCCCTTACCTTTTTTTAAAGATTTAAATTACTCAAAGGTATGTATTCCTTCAAATGAAAAAAAATCTTTGCTGAGTGACTACTATATGCCAGGCACAGGTGAGACCTTGGGGCACCAGAGAAAATAAAATACAGCCCCTGGCTCAAGAGACTCATCATCAGACAGTATAGCAGAGAACGCTGAGTAGTGAGTAAGGACTAAGCTGGAAAATATATTGTAGCTCAGTTGGTAAAGAATCTGCCTGCAATGCAGGAGACCCAGGTTTGATTTCTGGGTTGAGAAGATCCCCTGGAGAAGGAAATGGAAACTCCAGTATTCTTGCCTCGAGAATCCCATGGACAGAGGAGCCTGGCAGGCTACTGTCCATGGGATCATAAGAGTCAGACACGACTTGGTAACTAAACCACCAGCAGGGACGCTATGAGGATGCAGGGGAAGGACATGGAACTGAGGAGCTACTTGCCAAGGGCAGTGCTGTCTGGTACTGGAAGCTCCAGGGATGCTAAGGGTTACGGAGGACACTTGTGGACGGAGGTGGCGTTAGCTTCTCGCCGGTAGAGGAGTTGCCTGCACTGCTGTGTTGCCCCCACTGCTTGTCTCTCCACAGAGCCCTGCTCCACATCCGCATGGCCGCCTAGACAGTGGAACTGGGGCCCACAGGCTGAATACTACATCCAGCTGCCGACAGGACAGCAGGGGCAGCCCCTTTCTGGCTAGCCGTGCCCTCACTAGCCCTCTCTCAGCGGCTGCTGGCCTCTGAGGCCTCTGAGTGGTGTTTTCTGTGCTGGGCAAGGCCCTGACCCTGGACAGGCAGCCGCCACCTCCCTTAGGTGGGGTCAGGCCTCTCTGGTCCTCTCCTGGAGATCCTGGCCTTCACCGTTGCCAGTGGGAACCAGAGGGAGGGAGATGAAGCTTCAAGCCAAACAGAGCTAGGAGGGAAGTATGGTAAGAGTAAGTGGTAAAAAAAAAAAAAAAAATACTACTAACGTAAAATAAATATGGGATGCTGTGGGAGGGGAGGAGCTGATTACTCTGCCACTGGGTCAGAACTAGGTCAGGGCAGTTTTCCTGCAAATCCCTTTTTCTATTTTCTTTAAGATACTGTGGTCCGTGAGCTGTGCTATGCTCAGTTGCTAAGCCATGTCCCAACTTTCTGCGACCCCCAAAGACCTCTTTGAGCCCGACAGGCTCCTCTGTCCTTGGAATTATCCAGAGAAGAATACTGAATTGAGCTGCCACTTCCTCCTCCAGGGGATCTTCCTGACCCGGATCGAACCCTCATCTCCTGCATCTACTGCACCTAAGGCAGATTCTTTACCACTAGTGCCACCTGCCCACTCCAGTATTCTTGCTTAGAGAATCCTGTGAACAGAGGAGCCTGGTGGTCTGCTGTCCATAGGGCCGCACAGAGTTGGACACGACTGAGGCGACTTAGCAGCAGCAGCGCCACCTGGGAAACTTGTGGTCTTATGAGGCTGCAGGCTCTAACTTGAGTGACAAGTGACAGCAAGGTCCAGGTTTCCAGAGAGTGGTTTGCATCCCTGATCTGCCCTGTCTGTGGGTCAGTTTTAGAATGTGTTTCAGTGCCTCACCATCCTTTCCTTTCACTGTTAAAGGTGCAGAAGTGTCATATGCAATCACAGCATCACCTCTGCTGTTCCATTCTTTTTCTAGCTAAACAAATCATTTTAAATGCTGGGTAATTCTATAGCATCAGCCATGTTATTTCAAAAACAAAACAACACCAACTCTGTGTGTGTGTGTGTGTGTGTGTGTTGTTTTGTCAACAAACAAAGGGTATAGGCAAACGGAGGGAAAATTAGGGTAAAAAGGAAGTGGGCTCAAAATGTTTTTACTTTATTATTTTTTTGAATTGGGCTTTAGGGGAAATCCTTTAAACCCAAGGATTAAAACACACACACACACCCACAAAATTGGTCTAAAGAGGGATCAAGCCCCATGACCTTAATTTTATTGGCATTATGCTCTAATCAGCCAATGAATTAAGAGATGAAAGGACATTTCAGTCAATTACAGTCACATGAAGTCAGTGCCTTTTTCTTGGTGGCGGTTTTCTAAAGGCCAAAAGAGCATTTTTTAAATGCTTTTTTTTTTCAGAGACTATTTATTGACAATCCTGCCTCAGTATTGATGGAGGAAGTCATTAAATTTCCTTCCTCTGTGTTCATTCAGATGGGTTCTGAAAGGAGGGAGGAGCTATTTATATAAATGTGAACTGGAAGAAAAAAGGCACCACACTTGGCTTCTAGTTGCATGCAGAATCCTGGCATCTCTTGCTTCATCCTCAGTGACATCCCCACCATGTGTCTGATACCAGAGACATGAAATTATGAATTGGCTCAGCCTTTACAGTGCATGACACATGTTTTTCATGAGCATTAAAATTCATTTTTTTTCAACTGAGAGAAAATTAAACCTAGGTTCTGGCACTAATCCCCACTTGTCTTTCTCCTGGCAGCATGAATTGTTTGTTTCTGTGATTTAGAAAAGCATAACTCTTGTTTGTTTGTTTTGCCAACTCCATGCATTTTCTAGGGAAACATTTGCTGTCTTTACCGCTCACTTGTATGGATACCAATGGATAATTCAAGTCTGTTCAAGTTTTATGCCACTTCCTGGGCTCCAGGGTTAAATTGTCACCTTGTCAAAAGCAGCCTTACCTTTGTATTTCCTGCAGTGCTCAGCACCATGCCTTGTATACAGTGATGCTCAATGAATGCTTATTAAATAAGTGAGAGCTTCCTGGAATGTAAATATTGATTTTTCTATTAATTTCTGATACATTAACCACAGAAATCAGCTATGTCAATAAACATTTTACTCAATATTTTACAGATTTTCTCTTACTATTCTCCCCTCATCAAGTAAGCTCCAGCCTCACTAGTCTTCATGATCATTCTTAAGTATACCAAATTTATTCTTGAGTCAGGATTAAGGCATTGAAAGAAGCAGTGATCTCTTTCAACATATTTTTCATGTATATGAGCAATGTGGACAAATATTGAAATGTCTCTTGAAAGATAAAAATCTCCTTCTTTGAGGGAAACAGTCTAGTATGGATAATGCCTGGTATCTTGCTTAATCTTTATGAACTGACATTTTTTTTTTGGACTGTTAGAGAAAAAATTCTTCTGACACTTGTTAGAGCAGTTAAGGAAGACTTTATCTGGGACTACTGATACATGGCAAGACTATTGCCAACCAGGCTCAACTCCACAGACAACCAAGACGACTGAGGATTTATGGCCACCGAGCACAGTGAGGAGTCAGTGGATAGAATCTTACTACTGGGGGACATTGAAGATAGAGGGACTCTTGCTAAACCTATTTAGCAGGATTCTTGCTGGAGACGTTGTGGGGGTGAAAAAATGGATCAGATACTGACAGTGATGACATATCAAGGGTGGGAATTCTCTCTAAACCGACACAACAGGATTCTTGGTAAAACTGGAGGTGGCAGGCTACAGACAGGGCCCACGGATGAGGCCTCCAGAGGAGCTATGATGCAGAAAGTGTACACATTTATGTTCTTGGACTGTTTAATTCTAATGCCACTGTACAACCTGACAGAAAGCAGACTATGAAGAGGCCACATGTACTCTCAACCATCCTTTCCTCTCTGGGTCTCTGAGCTCCGTTTACTCCAGGACTCCACCCACTTCTTCCATCCTATTGCCTTAAGTGACCTGCACTTCCCCTATCAAACTGCCCTGGCCTTAAAATTCTCTTCTAAGATCATAAAGAGGAAAAGATTTGAGTGTTCTTACCAGGGAATGATGACTTAAAGGTCTACATCCTATAAAACGCTGGCATTATGTAGTAGAAACCTCGAGCAATGTGAAATAAATTGAAGTGACATTTTGGAACAATTGAAGTTTTCCAGGAACCCCTCTTATCACAGCTCACTGGTGTATCTGCTTGGATGCTGACACTGCTTGTGACCTTGACCATAAATACTTCGCAAAAATTACTGAAAACACTTTTCAAAAAGTATTGGCCAATGCCAAATTTTTTTCCTGCTTATTCTTTATCCTATTTCATTCTTCCTTTTCTGTGGAAGACTGTGCTCTCCTTGAAGTCAGGGTTCATGCCTCTTCATTTGTGGATTCACTACATAAAGGAGATCTTGTTCAATATATGTTTGTACAATTAAATCAAGTTACAAGCTTGGATAAAGCCCTATCACAGCTCATGTTCAAAAATGGAGAATAGGCAACTAATCTAAAATTGGTCTTTGTTTTACCAATCAGATCAATGAGGTATATATTATTATTATTTTATTTTATGAAAATGTCTTTAATACACATATATTAAATTCATTTAATATGTTACTTTTGGGGTGGGGCTTCCCAAGTGGCAACAGTGGTAGAGAACCTGCCTGCCAATGCAGAAAACAAAAGAGACTCAGATTCGATCTCTGGGTCAGGAAGATCCCCTGGAGGAGGGCATGGCAACCCACTCCAGTATTCTTGCCTGGAGAATCCCATGGACAGAGGAGCCTAGTGAGCTACAACCCATAGGGTTGCAAAGGGTCGAACACGGCTAAAGCAACTTAGCACACCCACACTTTTGGGGTGACGGCACAGATTCTTGGTAAAGTGTTCCAAAGGCAAGATGAAACAGGCCTTAGGGTAGCATGAGGGCTATGAAGCAACTATAACTCCAATCACTGTAAGATTTAAGTAGAGAAACTTCAAAATCTTAAATCATAGCAACCCCATTATGTATCAGTCCCTCCTAGATGATCAGTTTCAGTCTTCCGTAACTATTCATTTACGAATCATTTCAGACTTCTCGAAAAGTAGGAGAACAGTGCTCTCGTATACCCTTCGCTTAGTTTCCCCGTTGTTAACATGTTCATTGACTTTATCATGCTCTCTCTCCCTTCTCTTTCCTCCCTCTCTCTCTCCCTTACCCTCTCCTTTCTCTTCCTAGGTAGATAAACGGAGATATGTGTGTGATTCAAATATATCCTCTGAATCCATCTCCTTTATTAGGGAATATGGTACTCTATGGACAGCCTGGCCTCCCTTAAATCAATCTGGCATTTGAACTGGCATTTCCTTTGAAATCCCCCCTCAGTCTTTCCTCAGTCTAGCAAGCATCACTGTGTACCAAAATAATAGAAGAATGATGCCTGATGGTTATTTCTTTGAGCAAACAATTCATGCTAGTTTAAGTTGTAGATATCAACTTTAAAATATATTAAACTTTTTGGAACCATTTTAGAATATATTGTAGTCATGTTGAGCTCTTGAACCCTAAATAGTTCAGTATATGGTCTCCAATAATAAGAACGTTATCTTTCTTAATCATAGAATAATTATTAAAAGCAGGGAAAATAATGTTAATACTATTACCTAATATATCATCTTATTCATTGCTAAATAGGTCTGTGATGTTCTTTATAACAAAGAAAGATGAAACGAGGGAAGAAAGGGAGGAGGGAAGGAAGAAAGGGAGGAAGGAAAAGAAAGAAAGAAAAAGAAAGGAAGGAATCTTCAGACTAGTGGGCTTTTTATTGCTTTCCTTGGAAAACTAGGGCAGAGGGTCAACAAATCTTTCATTTTTGCTTTTTTCATATACTTTAAGCTTTTAAAATAAATTTTAAACTGTTTTTAAAGCCAGTACATATGCTAAATTTTGACAGTTTGCAGCCCACAATCGCATTAACATGTGCGGCCTGCTGGGCTCCTTTTTGTGTAGATGTTAAGGTTTCTCCTGCTAACTCTGGTGAATTAAAGACATCCCGACATTCATTCATTCATTGTTCATCCACCCACTTAGCAGTGCCAGTAGTATTGAGGACCTACCAAAGACCTGTGCTGGATGAGATAAGCTGTTAGTCTGTGATTATTCATAGCTACTTGTCTACGAGTACTGCAAAATCCATAGAAATAAATCCAGAAGCTGAGACTGATAAAATGCTACAACTATCCATAATCCTTCACTTCAAATCAAATAGCTCCATCAGTTTCTTTATTGATTTTGTAAAAATCAAATGTTAGAATTTTTAAGTTGGAAAATAAACAGTTTTTATTTTAATATGTTTAAAAATATTTATATTATCCTTACCTTTTTATTTGGGGGGTTTAAATATGCATTTGTATGAAAAAAAGGGTAAGGTTTCTAATACTATTTAAACATAACTTGTCTAGACCTGAGTTTCCAAATATTTTTTGTCACACACCCATAAGTTTAAGAATTAATATATTCCTTGATATATGTTTATTTATATAATAGAGCTGGTGGCTCAACTGTAAAGAATCCACCTGCAATGCAGGAGGTTTGGGTTCATTCTGGATCAGGAAGACCACCTGGAGGAAGGCATGGCAATCCACTCCAGTATTCTTGCTTGGAGAATCCCATGGACAGAGGAGCCTGGCGGGCTATAGTCCATGGGGTCACAAAGTCAGACACGACTGAAGCAACTCTCACACATGCACATTTACATAATAAGTGTATACTAGTGCAGTAGTGTTGTATATATATTATACAACTTACCCAAAAAGAAAACTCTAAAAAACCCACGTAAAATGAATATAAATAAAAGTTCTCATAACGTCTTCCTTGACTCTGTTGGCTCATCTTATTGATCCAATTGGCTTCATTGGACCCCTTGCTCGTCCTTGTACTGTGCTTTTCAGTACTTTGAGGCTGGACTCTTCCCTGCTTTATTATCTATTCTTGACTATCATTTTTATGGTGATGACTAGTACTGCACTGTATAAGTCTGTTTAAAGGTCAAATTCATTTTCACATTTGTATATCACCTCTATAAATGTCATTTTTTTGGGGGTATGCTCATTCATGTCATACTTGCTTGTAAATATTTGTTCTCTTCCACATGACTGTTACATTTTTACTTGTAATAAAATTTTAGATAAGAAGCTTCAGGAAACATTTGCACTAGAGATAAAGAATGATAAATTAAAGAAGTGACTGAGCAGAAAACTATTTTTACCACAAGCGTTACCACCCACCTCATGCACCTAGAGAATGATTTCACACATTAAGAAGATATAGATAACTCAGGAAAAGAGCACTTCTTCTAAATTAGCAATAATTCCATGTTCAGTGCAATATGTGATAAGGAAATGAGGAAGAAACAGCTAAAATCAACATGTGTCTCTGTCAAACAATTTTAAAATTGTTTTAGCCATAACACTTGAAAGGAAATCAGATTACTAGGTCTCTGAGGGCAGGGCTAGTGTTCATTTTTATGTGTACTTAATGTGCTTTTGCAAAAAACAGAGTTCAAATGTTTGTTGAATGAATGTTAGTGGATTAATAAGCGACAACATTTCCCCAGCTTCAGTACCAATAATTTTGGTCAGAATGAGCAACCTGAACTGCTTAGCTCATACAGATTACCAGAAGTTCTATGTTCCCCTTACAGTCTTAATTTACATGATGCTAAATCTGTATAAAATATACAGTTCATCCACTGAATTAGAGCTGACTCAGATGCATTCCTTTTATAGCTGAGTAATTTAATACACAACTTCTGTATCCATTCATCTACTGATGGGCATCTAGGTTGCTTCCATATGTAGCTTTGTAAATAGTGCTGCAGTGATCGTTGGGGTACATATGTTTCTTTAAATTCTGGGTTCCTCAGGGTGTATAGGCCAAAGAGTTTACCGATGGTATTCAGATCTTCTGTAGTTTACTGATTTGTTGTTGCTCTGAATTACTGATCTAGGTAATTTAGATTTTATTTCCAGTTAGTTTTTAGAATTTCCCTTCATATATTGCATTGAAGTTTAGTTTTATGACATGTTCCTTGTAAAGTAATGGTTGGTTTTATTATCCTGCCTTATCTCCAGTGATACTTTTTGCTTTCAAATCTCACATTATTTTTTTTTCCAATTTTGCTGATTGTTTTTATGACATAATTTTTGCATCATTTAACTTGCAGTCAGACTATGGTCTCTTGTAAGGGGCATGGAATTAAGACTTTTGTTTCAAAAAATCTTTGCCCTTTAATTTGAATATTTACAGTTAATATATCTTATTATAGACCATTTACTCCTTGTTTTCTACTTGTCCTACGTTTTTATGTTCCTTTGGCTCTTCCTTTTAAATTCATCAAACTGCATTTTCCCTTTATTAGCTCACAATGTTTATATAAGTAGCAATTACACATGCACCATGACTTATTAGCTCTTTTACTGCTTCTCAAGCAATGCTGAGACCTTAAATTTATTTTATTACTTTTTCCTCCTCCTTTTGTTTTTAATGCATTCTAATTTTTTATATATTTCACTATTACTCTTATGTGCAGTTAGATTTTATTTAGATTTATTCACTTATTTATCCTTTCTGTTATATTTAATTCCTTTGTAAAGTCCTTATTTTCATCTATGATAATTTTCCTTCTGCCTGCAGGTCTCTCTTCATCATTTAATTCAGTTGGTTCCGATGAGAACATATTCTCTAAATTTTGTTTGTTTGAAGATTTCCCTATTTCATCTTCCAAACACATTTTCTCTGCCTCTAGAATTCTCAGTGGGCAGTTATTTTCCTTAGCACTTTCCATTATTTTCTAGTATTAGTCTTTTTTGTTGAGAAGTGAGCTGTAATCGTAATCTCCTGCATTGTTCAAAGGTCAGCTGCTGTTGTCTTTCCTCTGGTTCCTTCTAAGATGCTCTGTTTTTCTTTGCCATTTGTGAGTTGTACTGTGGTGGTGTTAGATATGGTTTCTTTATATTTACTCTTGTTGCATTGTTTAGTGCTTGTTGAATTTATGGCTTGGTATATTCTTTTTAGTTTTGAGAACTCTCAACTATTATTTCTAAATATTGCTTTCACCCCAGTCTCTCTCTTCTTTTCCCTTTGGACTCCAATTTAAACATATGATAAAAATGTTTACTGTGGCCCATATGTTTCAAATGCTCTTTTCTATACTTTTTTATCCTTTTTGTTTTCCATGTTTAGCCTTAATTTTTTTACTGTTACTCTGTCTTCCAGTTCATTTATCTTTCTTCACCTATGTTACGTCCACTACTGAGTTTTAATTTTAGTATAATTTTGAATTCTATCAATTCCGCTTCAATCCGTTTCTAGTTGTCTAGTTAAATTTTCTACCTTGTCATCTATTTTTCTGAACTTGGTAATATTTATCCAAATATATTTGAACCTTAATATTTAGGTCATCCATGATTCTGGTTCTGTTTTTCATTCTAATTCTCCTTTTCTTGGTAGTCTTGGTGGTTCTTCAATGAATACCAGACTTGGGATATGACAAGTTGTAGAGAATCTGAATGACATTACAGTTGAGCTTTGAACAACCTGGATTTAGATTGCACAGATCCACTTATATATGGATTTTTTCCCAATAACTGCAGCACTACATAATCTCTGGTTGGTTGAACCTCAGATGCAGAACCATAGATGGGAAGGGCTGCCTATAAAGTGATGTGTGAATTTTTGACTGCATAGGGAGTCAGTGTCTCTAACTCCTGCATTGTTCAATGGTCAACTGTACCTTTTTCAAGAGAGAATTTCCTACTCCCAAGTAAGGAGCAGAAGGAAAGATCACCTCATTGATCTTCAGTCCTTGCACCAACATCATACTCATCTTCCTTCTTTATAGATGTTTCCTTTAATGTAGCTGTTTCATCAACCTTCCTAACACACGTTCATATGGACACAGAGACACATACACATACATATAGAAACTTCCAGTGTCCTAATTCATGTCATTAGCTTTCCACTGGGCCACTATTCTTTGGTGGGTTCTGAAGCTCAGTTTTATCTCCTCAGCATTATAATAAGACTTCTGAGTCTTTGCTTTGACTTCAGTTAGCTTTTGTTTGACTTCTTAGCATCTTGCCTTGTCTCCCTACATGGAAAATGTGATACGTCAAGGGACCACTGTTGCTGAATTGAGCTCGAGTCTCTGAATCTTTCCTGTCTCTGGGATTTTGACCCTTAAAATTCTAGCTGCCTTGTTATTTCTAAATTCTCACTTTGCTCTCTCCTCAGTCCTGTGACATTGTCCTAAGATCTACTGGCTTTTCTGCCTCTTAGGAGCCACATTTGGTTTCTCAGACTTTTGATTTTCATCAATAGTTTCTACATGACTGGGCTAGAAAAGCATGCGCAGAATGCTATTCTCATTTGAGTACTTTTCTATGGCATGGCTGCCTCATTAGCTTTATAACGTGAATGTGAAGTCTCAGTCGTGTCCAACTCTTTGCGACCCGCCAGGCTCCTCGAGCCATCAGGGAATCCTGGCTTTATAATGCTCACAGTCAAATGTTGCATATGATTTATCTGACCTTCCTAGTATGTGTTCCTCAGGTAAACTGATATAGTTGGAAGCAGAAGTCCTTACCTACTATTGGAAACTTCTGTTTTATTTTTCTATGAATTCTTTGATTTATTTTACTTTGTCACATCTTCCATCCCTTTTTCCTACCCCAAATTCCCATTCCCCCAGTTAATTTTAAAATTAAAAATTATAATTAAGCTAATATGTTAATTTTCAAGGAATTAATTTTGCTTTGAAGGAGAACACAGGTTGGTGAATGGAATATGGAAAATTTTTTAAGACCTTTTTCGTTTCTAAGAGTAGTAACCAGCCATCTGCACCACGATAAATTAGTCAACTATGTAAGGAAGCTCTCATTATAAAATCAGCATTACTCAATAACAATTTAAAAATTGCTTCACTTTCTTACTCATGTCACCAATTGCCAGATGTTCAATAGGAGCTTAAAATCATGAGATAGGACATGGAAAATGGCCTATCTTAGTAACTATAATTATTGGGAAAATGAAATTATAAATAAGAATTTGCTATGAATATATTCAAACCTTTTGTTCCTAACCATCTTCCAGAAGAAGGTTCAAAAGTTTCACATAGAAATACCTCTTGATAAGTAAGAAACAGTAAAATTGTTCATAATAGTTCTTCTCTGATCCCATTATGTGATTCTCAGGTTCACAGAAAATTATTTTTATATGAACTTCACAAATGTTATTTTTACTATTAAATCAGTGGCCCCACACTTCTGAAACATGTGGCAAAATAGTTGAAATTGGAAAAATTTTCCAAAACCCAGGGCATATGACATACGTACCTATAGAACGCAATATTTCTGTCTAGTTCTGTGGTAGACTTTTTCATACCTGCCAGTCTAATTTGACTATTGTTTTTACAGTGCATTAGTGGAAATTAAATGGTAAATTCAGTCAAAGAGTCATTTCATACATCAAAAAGAAAAATCAGTCAACACAACTGTCTGACTGAAATAAATGAAGAAAACAATTCAAGGCAAACAATTGTCCCAGTAAACTTGTGTATAAATGCAGTAGTGGCATCATGTGCAGAATTAATCTTTCCCCACTCTTAACTGGAGAACACTCTGCCAGCCAATTCAGTCAACTCAGATAATCCTGAATTTTAATATTCCATTTTCATTTATTCTCAGTTAATGGTGACTGCCCTTCCTTCTCCTTCATCTGTCAATCAGTGGAGAATGTCAGAGCAGGAGAATAGTAATATTGGCATACTGTAATGTCCTGCCCTGAATTCCACAGCTTCAAAATTCTTAAGCTAACTCAATGATCTTAAAGAGTCTGGTGCAGAAAGAATATCTAAATTAAATTAAAGACCGTTGACTGGCCTTCTAGCACTAACATCCCTTATTTCTGGTTCTAATATATCACAAAATATTCAAGAGGAAATTTTTGAGTGTTTAGCAGAATTATGTGGAGAAGGCAATGGCACCCCACTCTAGTACTCTTGCCTGGAAAAATCCCATGGACGGAGGAGCCTGTAGGCTGTAGTCCATGAGGTCGCTAAGAGTTGGACACAACTGAGCGACTTCACTTTCCACTTCCATGCACCGGAGAAGGAAATGGCAACCCACTCCAGTGTTCTTGCCTAGAGAATCCCAGGGACAGAGGAGCCTGGTAGGAGACCATCTATGGGGTCGCACAGAGTCGGACATGACTGAAGCAACTTAGCAGTAGCAGCAGCAGCAGCAGAATTATGGCTCCAAGGCAGGCACATTGAAAAGAAACATTGTCATCTATGATTGGCTTTAAAGTTGACTTGTCTTTTACTCATAAACCAGATTCAGTGTGAATTCAGTTCTGCTGAACGTTAGAGAATCTTTCGGAGGGGTGTGCCAATTGTTTTGAATATTTTTGCACTCTAACTTTTAAAGCAAGGTTGTTTTTCAAAGAGTTTAAGGGTTACTTGATACTATAAAGATTATTTGTATTTTTGAGTTGCCAGTTCTCTAGAACAAATTTGTGTGCTTGAAGTTCTTAACTGTGGTACATAGATAGCATGTGGAAAGCAAGCAAAATCGATGGTTTTTCTGCTTTGAGAGAATTCTGCCTATCTTTGTAAGTAACAGGACTCATTCCTCATGACGTAATGTTCAGAAAGGAAGGAAAGGTAGTTTTCTTAGTTTAAGCTTATGATACTGAAGAGGACTCTAAGAATAGCTTTATAAAGAGGATCTGCATAAAACAGAAGTAACTCTAGGAAACATAGTATGCATTTTCTGATGGACTCTTATTTTTGTGGTGGTGAAAAGAGGATATGGCAAAGAAGTGACACTAATATTGGCATGTTACATCAGGCTGTTTCATGGGATGCAGGGCTAACACGTGGGCCAATAAAAGCACTTGAGAAAGAGTCAGCTCTCAATCATCCATCACCGAGTTTGTAGAGGATACTTATGCTTCTCTTCTTCTTTCCTTTAGGCCATTTTACTTTTCTCAGCATATTTGAAAGAAGGCAAGGTGAAAAAGAGTGGGTTAACTGTCAAATCAATCTGATTTTCTATTTTATAGTACCTCTCACAGTTTGAGAACAGATAGAGAGCTTTAGAATAATGGGAAAAAAGAGTCTCTTGGATCAGTAATAGACTCTCGTGATCATTGGTCAATCTTGTGCTCGTTTAGGAAGCTAAATAGCAACTGAATGTGCCAACTTCTAATTCAGTAACTAATTCAGTGCTCGCTTAGATAATACACCTAGGTAAGGAAAAAAATTATTTTTATTTGCCTTGTCAGAGCATTAATGGATGTTAGGGGGAATCTGTGTTTATCTATCTATCCATCTAGATATAGATGCATATTTTGGATTTGCTAGATATATTCTTCCCGTACGTGTTTCCCCTCAAATCTGTTCCTTCTCCCTTTCTTGCTGTTCTGACCCCTAGAAGTTACATATACAAGGACCCACTGTTAACATGTTTAGATTTAATGAGAATCCTTGATATGTAGTTGAGGAACAGGACGAAGGGAGAAACCAAAGTCTTTTTCTGTCTCTATCTTGATCTTGCTGGTATCTCTGGCAGGAATGTCTTCAGCTCTGTGACCCCTGGTCCTAAAAAGCCTGTCAGCCAGGTGACCATAGATGCTGTCTTGACTCTTGGTGATATCACCTTCTTCCTTTGACCTCCAGCCTAAGAAAATAGCAGTCTTCTGCTGGTAATAATCTCTGGATTGTCACACATCCCTTGTTTGGTCTCACAGCTCTTCCATGACTGGTATAACCAATTCTCTGTACTTAATTCCCTTTATTCTTGCTTGTAAAATGGTTCTCTTTCCTTGGTTAGACCCTGGGATACAATGAGAGGGCAGTTTTTCTCATGACTAACTCACTAATCAGTGAGGATCAACAAATTCCCAGTAACATTAAGGCCTAATTTTACTAACTCATTAGCTGCATTTGACTAACTGGAATATCTGCGCCATCCATAGAGTATCTTTAAGGTAGCATGATTTGGGGGGTCTTGAGAAAGGTTGTAGGACCTTTATACCAACTTCATAAATTCTCCTCCCAGTGTCACATGTATAATGATTTCTTAGTCTCACAAACTCTGAGAGATAGAGGGGGAATTATAACTATGCAGCATAATTTCTGGAATCAGATGCAAACATTTAAAACATCAATCACACCTGTTTTTTCTATGACAATATAAATATTTCAAATATTTGGCCTATATGAAACCTAGTAATAAATGCAATTTATGATCAACGTCCCTATGAGAAATGCCTACTACCACATTTAATTTTTACTAACAAGGCACCTTCCCCATGCAATAACAAATATGAATCATTACACAATACTAGGAGTACAAGTAATATCAGATTTTTTCATATAAATAACATTTATTTTGGATCCAGACAAAAACCACCAAGTTGGGCAAATGTACAGTATCATCTAATAGTGGGAAACCCTTCCATTATTTTGTAGAAGAGATCGGAGGCTTCTTCTATACCAGAAAAAGTGAAGAGAGACTTGGTCCTCATTTGCAAAGGTCATGCCTGCCAATACTTTTTGATCAGACCAGGAATGATCCCTTTGAAGGTCGAGGGGATTTCAGAATATCATGATTTAAAATCCACTCCACAGACACAGCACATTTAGAAATCCTGTCATACATGGGTGCCGTGTTCAATTTCTAACCACTTTCCTCTTCTTCATCCTCACTTACCTCACAGTAACTTAGGACCAGATCATCCTTGTTAGACCTTGACACTCAGTTTGTCAACCCACTGATATGCCAGTTTCATAACTGACTCTCTGTAAAACTGAGGCCCCAATTGTAGTGTTTGCCAATTTCCGTACTGTGACTGATCCCACTGCGGTCAGTTTCACATTACCAACATGATGTCAGTGAAGGCAGAGTTAGGCACAGATTTTTTAAATTATTTCCACCATACAAATTTAAGACATATAAATAACCTCAAGAAAGAGCATAGATTATAATAAAATGCAGTATAGTAATTAGGAAGTGATGAGTTTTGAATATCCATTAGTATTGTTTTTAATAAAATTAATTTCACAGTAAGTTTATATCATTTAAATTTTAATGATGATTGTATTTAACAACACAAAATTCCTGAAAAAGATAAGTGGTTCTGGCAAGAGAATATGAGCTATCTACAGTACACTATCATTTGTCTTTCTCAGATTCTCAGAGGGGAATTCTTCAGGCAGTAATACTGGAGTGGGTAGCCATTCCCTTCTCCAGGGGATCTTCTGAACGCCGGGATTGAACCCGGTCTCTTGCATTGCAGGCAGATTCTTTACCCTCTGAGCTACCAGGGAAGCCTTTGGGTGTCCTCAATCTCCAGACACAAAGAGCCATTGTAAGAACTGTCAGCATCATGGTCCGTGGTCCTGGGTATGTCTGCTTTGAAAGAAGTGTGAAGAGAATCCTATTTACTATTCACCTTGTTATATGGAGGATTGAGACCTAGAACTGTGGGGCTGACTGTGCCTCTGGAGAGAAGGGAATTAGGGTTGGAGTATTGTAGGGAAGCTCAGTTTTGTTTTTGTGAGTATAGAGCTGCTGCTGCTAAGTCACTTCAGTCGTGTCCGACTCTGTGCGGCCCCAGAGATGGCAGCCCACCAGACTCCGCAGTCCCTGGGATTCTCCGGGCAAGAACACTGGAGTGGGTTGCCATTTCCTTCTCCAGTGCACGAAAGTGAAAAGTGAAAGTGAAGTCGCTCAGTCGTGTCCGACTGTTCGTGACCCCATGGACTGCAGCCTCCCAGGCTCCCCCATCCATGGGATTTTCTAGGCAAGAGTATTGGAGCGGGGTGCCATTGCCTCCTCCGGAGTATGGAGCAGTAAAACACAACAGGAGCACTGATTTACCAGTAGACTATTTGGCTACATAAAATTTTGAATCAATCACCCTACTCTGAGAAATGTTCCTGCTGCCCCCACTGTTTTAGGATATCACAGAGGGCTCACTTACAGTGCTCCCTGATGAATGTAGACACCAGGTGCCATAGGGGGCTCCCCAGGTGGCACTAGTGGTAAAGGACCTGCCTGCCAAAGCAGGAGACATAAGAGGCACAGGTTTGATCCCTGGGTTGGGAAGATCCCCTTAGGAGGAAGTGGCAACCCACTCCAGTATTTTTGCCTAGAGAATTCCATGGACAGAGGAGCCTGACAGGTTACAGTCCTTGGGGCTGCAAAGAGTCATACATGACGGAAACGACTTAGCATGCATGCAGCTACCAGCTGCCCTTTTCATGACAGAGCAGTCTTGGCTCGCACATTCTCTAGTACCCACCAATTCTGCTGTTACCTAGTACCTTTTCAGTTCTACGGGCTTGGAGATCATCTTCAGAGTTACTTCTTTTCTTTCTGTTGTGCTTGGTGAAAGATGTCTAGAGCCAAGTTGCCTAGCTCTGGAATAGCAGATTTCACGGGACAGCTGCTTTGGTTTCACATTTAGTCCTTCTGTTTTGTGAGACTAGATCCTAGGGTGGCTGAATCCAGACCATTTTGTAAAATAGTCACTCATCTGTACCGGTAAGCCACTTCTCTCTGATGATAATGATGTTGCTTGACTTAGTCTTCCTTTAGGACATGTCTTTCTTAGCAGCTCTATGTAACATCTTGAAAGTCTGGTTCTATCATCTATCCCAGAATATTCAGTTGCCATATATGCCTATGTATGTCTTAATCCTAACTGTAGAACTGTTTCAACCTTTTTCCCAAGAAATTCTTGTATTTCTATTTTTAAATGTGATGCAGAAAGATACTTGGAAGTGTGACCTTCCTGTGATGCTTAATCTTATGTGTCAACTTGACTGGGCCATGGAGTGCCCAGGTATTTGGTTAAACATTATTCTTGGTTCTGTATTCTGAATGTCTGTCTCCCCAAAATTCATATGTGGAAATTCTAATGCTCCAAGAAGGATAGTATTAAGAGTTAGGGGTCTAAGGAGGTGACTTAAGAGTCATGAAATGAATTGTTATGAATGAGTTTTCTTATAAAAGAGGCCCCACAGAGATCCCTTATGTTTCCTGCTATGTGAGGATACAGTAAGAAGTCTATAATCCAGAAAAAGTCAGCAGCCAACCATGTTATCACTCTGATCTTTTGATGTACAATTTTCAGAACTGTGAGAAAGTTATGTTATTTATAAGTTGTCCAATTTATAGGATTTTGTTATAGCAGCCCAAGTGGATTAAGACACTAAATATTTCCTCGAGTGTTTTTGGATGAGATTAAAATATAAATCTGCATATTGAGTCAGATTGCCCACCCATAGTGTGGGTGGGCCTCATCTAATCATTTGAATGCCTAAATAAAACAGAAAAGCTGACCTTCCCCTGTGAAGAGGGAATTCTGCCAACTTGTGTCCTTTAAACTGGGACGCTGACTTTGCTCCTACCTTTAGACTCAAACTAAAACATTAGCTCTTCCTGACCTCAAGCTTGGTAGTTTTTTTTTTTTTTAATTTTTATTTAATTTATTTTTTAATTGTTTATTTTACTTTACAATATTGTATTGATTTTGCCATACATTGATTTGAATCCACCATGAGTGTACACGTGTTCCCCATCCTGAACCCTTTTCCCACCTCCCTCCCCATCCCATCCCTCTGGGTTACCCCACTGCACCAGCCCCAAGCACCCTGTATCATGCATCAAACCTGGACTGGCAATTCATTCCACATATGATAATATACATGTTTCAATGCCATTCTCCCAAATCATCCCACCTTCGAAGCCTGCTAGTTTTTAGAATGGAACAACATCATTGGCTTTCCTGATTCCCAGGATTGTGGACTTAGACTTGAGTCTTCAGCTTGCTTACCACCTTGTAAATATTGAGACTTCTGCATCTCTATAATCCTGGGAGCTAATTCACTGTAATGAATGTGTTTGTATATAAACGTATACATATATTGTTATAAACACATATATACATATTTGTTTATGCCTTATTGGTCCCATTTCTCTTGAGAACTGTAATACATTGCCTGATATTCTTAATTTTGACTCTTGACCTCAGCACTCGACTATGGAACATGGTATAATAATTTTTTATTTAACAGTCATTTCCTTATTGAATACATTTTTAAATTAGAAAGAAAGATATTTTCTTTATATTTGTAGCAATACAAAATTTCCTTTTTTTAATAGATGTAGATCCCAATGATTCTTTCAATTAGCTGATTTAGTATTGATGAAAATGATGGATAATATTTTTAAACCATATTCCAACTACATAATCATAAACCTTTACACTTAATTAATCATAGTTTACATGTTTGGAAAATTAAATCACTCTTAAGGAGCCTAAGTAGTTATTTATGTATACTATACAAAATTACAGAGGCAGAAATTTGTTGATACTCCTTTTATGGTTCTTTGGAATTTCCAAAATATTTTATAAGGTTTAGGTTACTTTGAAGTAGGATTAGCATTTATAAGTAAGTAATCAAAGTTGAAAGAAGGAGCACCAAACTAAAAGTCAAGTCTCTTAAAAACTAACCTTGACTCTGACAATGATTAGCTGTTTAACTAGTTCACATCAGTGGATCTCACTTTCATTATGTTCAAGTACTGGTATTAACCAGATAATATCTATGCTTTTAGTATTATTTCATCTATAGGCAACAGTGTAAGATAAGTTTCTTTGTTCTGACTCATCTAAACTCATCTTACTGACTTGGGTTTTTCTCATCCTACTTCTATGACCACAGAATGACTCCCTCCTCTGGCCAGACTGCACTAGGGAAAAATAAATCTGATACTCATTTGTCATAAGTTTAAATAATTTAAAAGGGATTCAAGTGTTATTGACTCTCTGTTGCTACATTTGTTTTGCATTTTAACAAGACCAACATTTTGAGCTAAATGAATGAAACTCAAAAGTGGAATTTCAGATGACAGTATAGCTTGGGACATAGGCGTTTTCTTAGCCATTTGAATAAGTTTCAGGGTGATTGTCTATTTCGCTTACCTATAATATTGAGAGAAGAATCTACAAGTCAGGATTGGCCAAGAGGCAGAGGAACTGCTGCTAACCATACTTCATTAATTTTTAATCAAGTGTTATGTACTAGACATTTTGCTGGTTCATAGGTATGTAGGGTTAGTGAAGATGGTGCATAGAGCTTATTAACTACTTGTACTTACTTGTAACCATGAAATCTACAAACTTAGAGAAATATTGAAGACCCCAGGCCCACAATGCCCTTCATTGCATAACAGTCTTCTATTCTTACTTGATAGAGTTTGAAACACTGTTAAAAGCTGGAGGAAAGATTAGAACAATTCTTCATATCTTACGTCAGCCCTGAAATAACCTCCACACTTTCTCGTGTGTCTTTCCTGTTTTTTTTTTATTTTTTTTCTCCTTTTTTGCTTTATGGAAGAAAGGTCACTGAAACCAGTAAACTATTATTGAGACAGAGACAAGTGAAAAAATAGTATCAACACATTTTGATAATTGATCCCTGAAATTGTACAAATAGTATGAGGTAATTATATAATTAAGTTGTAAAATTATATAAACTTGTGAGATTGAGTTTAATTGAAAATAGTGTTACTGAAAATGATTAAGTACCAGTTAGCAATATTTATTTGACCCAAATATTCAGTCACAAGCTGGACACTAATAGTAATGTTCAAATTTATAATCAACAGTAAATACATAGACTAGAAAAAGTTCTTTTATAGGACTTCTATAGCCTCCTAAATTAATTCACCAAAGCTCAAATACTGTCCTTTATAACATTGGAAATGAAAGCTTTACTTTTTAATGGGAAATCTGCATCTCATTGTAAAAATGGAACCCTTCATTCCTGGTCTATACATATTTTCAGAAGCAATAGTTTTTGGATTGCCAGATACTTAGCATAAAGACAGTCTTGAAAATTCATTTCAGGCATGAGGCACCTATATATGTATAGAAACAGGACTATTAAAATGAAATAACCACTTCCTGGGACCAAAAGTTTCTAATGATGAAAACTCTTCAAAGTGATACCTTTTGCCTTATGTTTTGCAATCCTAAGCCTGCAAGTACAAAAAAAATTGAAGAATGAGAAATAGATACAATTTATGAGTATTATTGATATAACTGCAGTTCCTGGTACTACTTGGGTCAACTATCAAGGAGCAGGGAGAATTTCAGCAGTAAAATTGTCTTTTCAGATTTATCAAATTTTTTCTTAAACTTGATCATTAGCGTATCCTACACGCAAACATTGTTACATTTTTACTTTTGACATTTTCCTGCTTTGCTAAGAAGTAAAGTACATATTAACTGGTAATATAGAGCCTCAAGTTTTGGTCCCAAGTTTGTGATTTGGAATAAGTCCTGTATCTTATATAAGCCTTCTGTTGTAAAAGTAAAACTTTCATTTCCAAAGTTTTAGAGAACAATATTTAACAGTGGGTTTAAATTTATGAAGATTTTTTAAAAGTCCTATATAAGAATTCCCTCTAGTTTTGATTATATTGACATTTGATTATAAATTTAGAAGGTGGATCATGACCCCAGTTACCAGTGCTGGGTACTTTCTACAACACCAAGATATCGCTCACCTTAAAAATCAAAAAAGTAAAGTGTGTTCAATTCAGATTGGTATGACCTGACCCCTTGGTGTTGAGACTTAGGCTAACTAACATTTGTGAATGAATGTAAGCTGTGTCTCAGAAGTGCGAGTAGATCCGTTGGTATTTAGCTTGAGTTTAAAGTCAACAAGTTGGAATATATATTTCAGGAAGTCACATGCGTCTGTAGATCAAATGATCCTGGCGTTTCTATGACTTTGTTGTGAAATGCCTAGCTGATAGAGCCTCAGAAATTATCTGTACTTTGTGTAGGAGAATATAAGGACAATGTGGCGGATGTGGCTGATGGACTAATGATAAGTCATACTTTCCTGAGAGTGTGTGCAGAGAGATGGGGCCGTGTGGCTACTTCCCTCCAAAATGAATGTAAATGAGAAAAACACATACATCTTCAGGGACAAAGCAGTTAAGAATAGATGTACCTTTCCTAAGGTGTCTTTTATTCAAATAAAAAGAGAGTGGATCCCAAAGACTGAGCCAGGGACAGGATTCCTGAAGGCCATTAAATGAGAAAACCCCAACTGGACATTCAAGTGTCAGAAATAATATCTGTTGTGTGAAGCCACTAAACTATGGAGAGTTGCTGGCCATATTGAATTATTACCAAACTTTCCTAATACAGAATTTGATTTTTTTTTTTTTTTTTGCAAATGATAGCACTAACTCAAAGATATTTAAGGGCTAAGGAAAAATGATACCATCAATTTGTTTGCAGTCTCTCAGTTTATATGGTTTGCATTTATGTTTTTTTCCTGTTTATGCTATTTGTCCCTACTGAGTAGTTGAGGGGCACAAATCCATAAAAAAGTTACTGGAGAAACCAAGGTTTAGGAAACTTCCCTTAGAACACATTGCTAGCTGAGTGTCACAGTGCAGTGGAGATTTGTAACTCAGGCAAATGGATCCAAAGCCCACACTTTTCCAATGTTCTTCTGCCTGAAAAAGCCTACAGTTAGTTACACCAAGATATCCATGGTGGTACAGATGCAGTCTTAAGGTCCAGCCATGTTCTTCCTTTGCAAGTTTTATTGAAGTATATTCTGTGTAGAGGAAAGTACAAATATCATAAATGTTTCACTTTAAAGATGGTGACAAATAAACCGCAACCATGTGCCCATCATGCAGATAAAGACAGAGTCCTCCATAGTCCCTATACTAATTCCTTTCAACAGTGGACTGTTCCTAGCCTCTTTTAACCTATAGACTGGCTTGACTGCATTGCATCTTATATAAATTTGATAATATAATATGTATTCTTTTGTGGCTGGTTCTTTTTTTTTTTTTTTTTTGCTACTTAGTGTATTTAAGAAAGTCTCACTGTTGGGTGAAGTGAAGATGATTCTTTTTCATTGCTGTGTGTTATTTTCTTGTTTGTGTAAATCACAATCTATTAATCCATTCTACTACTCCTGGGTAGTTTTCATTTTGGGCTTATTAGAAATAATCATACTCAGTGAGTCCCACATTTTCCCAAAAGAGCACACAAATGACAAAACCAAAGGGCACAGTGTTTCATGCTTGCCGTCTTCCCCTATTTTGCAGTCCTTCACATTTCACTGGACTTATTCTTAAAGGAAAGGAAACAAGTAGAGGACACTTGGCATCCATCTTCTATCTGGATTACACTGTGTGTTTTAGTATTTTTATTACTTGGATACTGTATAGATCTACCTTTTTAAATATGCTAAATGTAGGAAGTCTAATGTTAATTTATTTTTTATATAAATTACACACAAATTAATAAACATTTCAAAGTTGAAAATATCAACTTAGTATAGAGAAAAGATCATTGGACTTTGAATTCTGGAAAAGTAGATTTAATTTCTATTTCAGGGACTTTATTTCAAAAAACCATCTTCAAGACTAAAATTTGCAATATGTATGATGGAGTTATATTCCTGCTGCAAAAACTTTTTATTGTGTAGATGTTACATTTGCGAAGGCTCAGACGCTAAAGCGTAAAGCGTCTGCCTGCAATGCGGGAGACTCGGGTTCGATTCCTGGGTCGGGAAGATCCCTTGGAGAAGGAAATGGCAATCCACTCCAGCACTCTTGCCTGGAAAATCCCATGGATGGAGGAGCCTGATAGGCTACAGTCAGACACGACTGAGCGACTTCACTTTCACTTTGGTAACCCTAAGGGCAGTACACAAATATTGGTCATTATTAGGGATAAACTTGCAAAGCAAGTGGGTGCTAAGTCTGAGTGTTCATAATAGCTAAAACAAATCTAGGGTCGAATCTGTTGAGATTTTCTTCATTTAATTTTCTTTTCTCTATCTCTCTGTGTGCGTGTGAATGTACTTTTAGGTCTACTTTTATTTACTTAGACAACAAGAGAGTGAAGGAAAAAGAGAGAGGGGAAAGCTATCCAGGAAAAATTAAGCTTAAAATTCTTGCCAAGAACTAGACAGGCTCCCCACAGAGTGAGGTGTTACGGTTATGGATATCCATTGCCCCCTCTCTGGGGACTCATAAACTGGCTAGATGTCCTCCAGTTCCTACCCTGGACATTAAGCAGCTCAGGTGCATTGTCAGCATGTGATTATACCCTCCCCAAGGGATCTGAAGTTTCAAGCACCCACTCCTAATCTCCCTGCTACAACAGAAGTGCACTGCAATCAAAGACAAATTTGTAGGTCAATGAGTTGGAAACTGGTTGTCTTTAACTTTCTGATTTTTAAATACGTTTTGTACAAATTGGTTCCAAGGAAAAATAGGATGGGATGGTGAAAAATAAGAGCTGCCACCTTGCATTAATATTCACAATATTGTCTACTTACTTTTGGTTTCTGGATTAATGTAGCTCTGACTTGGCTCCTGTCTCTGTCAATAATAAAAAGATAATAAAATGGATAAATGGAAACCAGAGAATTTGCAAGCTGCATGATAAGTGTGATTTTTCGTGTTAAAAAAAAAATGTTCATCTGGGAACAAACTAACTTAAAGGTTTTAAAACCCAATTTCAGCTTAGCGGCTGGGGTTTGTTTGAAATCTTAACCACTGACTGAGGTGTGAAACTTACATTTGATACAGTAAATCTTGTTGACTGTTATTTTAAGGGACTGAAATGTGCTTTTATTGCAAAATTGTCTCAAATAAAAAATACATTTTTCCAGTGTCACTCTGTCATAAACTTTCATGTCAGGTTTTGGCTCCACAATGCATGCAGGGGAAGCATTATACAGAAATAAGAAGGAGGCATGCATAACAACTTGTTTTATTTTCCATTGTAAGAAATAGAGATGGTCTCATACCATTCTTGTTATCAAAATACTAAATATTACATACTTGATCAGAAATGATCAGTAAGCATATCTCAAGTCATAAGACTATTGCTTATTGTTGCAGAATTGTTTTCTTGGTTGGATATACTATAATGCCATATATATAAGAAGTTCTGTGAAATGTGTTTATAATTTTTCACTTAACATAGTTCCTGAAATAATTATTAAAAACTCCAGGCCAAAATTCTACAGGAGAGGGGAGCTTGATTTATATGATTCTCACACTCACATTTCAAAAATTGAGTTTTCTCAAAAAAGGTTTTTGACAAATTGTGTTGTAATTAATTAAGTTGTAGATTTCTCACTATGATAAGTACTATGATTTCAAGTTTAAAAGTAGTTAAAAAGATTCCGTTTGTATGAATAAAATGTCTACTCATGTCTGTGTTTGAGAATGTAAGGATACACATTTGAAATGACATTGATAGCACAACCATTGGCATATTATGTTAAGTGTCAATAGATATCAATGATAGGAAAGAAACTGGCCAGCAATTTTTGTCTCAGGGCCATTTCTTTTTAGAATGTATTGTTTGTTTAGTGACTTTAGAAATCTGGGCACACATTAAAACTATTAAAAAATAAAATAATGATGGTGGGAAAAATGATTACAAGACATTGCTCACATGTTTCAAAACCACCAAAATAACATAATTCTCCAAGAGAAGTCCCCTGCCCTTAGACTTAGGCTCGTAGGGCTTCATTGTATTTATATGTAGGCACACCTCAGAGATTCTGGAGGTTCAGTTTTAGACCATTGCAGTAAAGCAAATATGATAAAGTGAGTCACATGAATTCTTTTGGTGTCTTGAATGCACAGAAAAGTTATGCTTACACTATACTGTAGTCTAGTGTGCAATAGTATTATGTCTAAAAAAGTACCTACCTCAATAGAAAATACTTTATTGCTAAAAAATGCTAACCATCATTTGACAACGCAGGGTTGCCACAAACCTTCAATATGTAAAAACCACAATGTATGTGAAGCTTGATAAACTAAGCACAATCAAATGAGGTGTGCTTGTATGTGTATATTCACAAATAAAGAGGGTTGTTCATATTGTTCCTTCCCTTACACTGCCACTAGAAAATGCTCTTGCTGCCGCTGCTAAGTCACTTCAGTCGTGTCCACCTCTGTGCGACCGCGTAGACGGCAGCCCACCAGGTTCCCCCGTCCCTGGGATTCTCTAGGCAAGAACACTGGAGTGGGTTGCCATTTCCTTCTCCAATGCACGGGGTAATTCAAACAGGATAACCAATGTTAAAGTGCTTTTCAAGCTTAAAATAAAATCTCTGACTCTTGTGCCAACCCCTGAGTTTGGTATACTCTTTACATTTATGAATCTGTTGACTTTTAGAATGACTTTTGTGATTTCAGCTCAAGTCTCAAGTGAGTTGTAATTTCCACTTGATATGTGGGTGTTTAGTGCTTGATTGAAAGTCCCTTGGGCTGCAAGGAGATCCAACCAGTCCATTCTGAGGGAGATCAGCCCTGGGTGTTCTTTGGAGGGAATGATGCTAAAGCTGAAAGTCCAGTACTTTGGTCACCTCATGCGAAGAGTTGACTCATTGGAAAAGACTCTGATGCTGGGAGGGATTGAGGGCAGGAGGAGAAGGGGACGACAGAGGATGAGATGGCTGGATGGCATCACTGACTCGATGGACGTGAGTCTGAGTGAACTCCGGGAGATGGTGATGGACAGGGAGGCCTGGCATGCTGGGATTCATGGGGTCGCAAAGAGTTGGACACGACTGAGCGGCTGAACTGAACTGAATGCTTCCTTGGTGGCTCAGTGGTGAAGAATCCATCTGTAATGCAGGAGACATGGCAGGAGCTGAGGGTTCAGTCCCTGGGTTGGGAAGGTCTCCTGGAGAAGCAAATGACAACCCAATCCAGAATTCTTGCCGGAAATATCCCATGGACAGAGGAAGCTGGTGGGGTCACAAAACAATTCAGTATGACTTAGGGACTAAATAGCATCAACAGCAACAGAGGCCAACTTGCTGTGTTTTTTCTTAATTACTGTTCATAACATTTCTGACACCAGATGTCTGGGATTTTTCCCACGCTGATTCTCCCAACTTGATATCCTTTATTCAATTCTGACACTAACCAGAGGTAGCATAGAGCCTACTGGTTAAGGGTTCAGTCCTATAAGACTGCCCCTCCCTCAACCCCTAACTTCAGATACTAATCACTAGTAGTAGGTCTTCAGGTTACCTAAAATTTCTCACTGACTTGGCTGCAAATTGGAGGTTCCCACAGTACCATCCCTGGTTTCAGTAATTTGATAGAGCAGCTCATAGAGCTCAGGAAAACAGTTCACTTATTTTATATGTTATAAAGGATACAAATGAAAAGCTGGATGAAGAGATACATAGGATGAGGTCTGGAAAGATCTTGAGTGTAAGAGTCTACCTTTTATAATTAAAATGCACTCTCCTCCAGGCACGTAGATGTGTTTACTAATGGGGAAATACTCTGAACCCAGTACTGATAGGGTTTTTCTGGAGGCTTCATCATGTTAGCATGATCACAAACTGCACTTTCAACCTTTTCCCCCTCCTGGAGAATAGGAGATGGGACCACAAGTCCCAGGCTTCTGCTCACAGCTTGATCTTTCTGGTGACCATCCTCCACCCAAGAGCAATCTCATTAGAACAGAAAGATATTCCTATCACCTAGGAAATCACAAAGAACTTAAGAGCTCTGTGTCAGATGGTCCCATCACTCAGTAAATTAACAAAAGTCTCAAGAGCTTTGTGTCTCTATCTCCAAGTTCAAGAGTTCTGTGTCAGGCACTGGGGGCCTGACCAATATATATACATATATATAATATTTGTTTCTTATTTTACAGAGGGTCTACACTGCTGAAGAATGAGACAGGCTTTTATCTAGGCTTCCATGATAAACTCAGGGCACTGAGTTTTCTATCATATTAAAAATTCTAAGGAGATACTAGCATCAGTAAAATATTGTTTAATTATACCTTTTATTAAGTTTTAATGTGTTTACCGACTGCTGTTGGATTGTTAATAAATAATCTTTCCAACAAGAATTTTATGATCAAGAGATACTAAATAGAAAAGCTCTTTAGATTTATCCATGTTATGATTTTGAAAAGTAGTAAAGTTAGGTATTTCTGATGTCAGAAAACCAGTAAGAATAAGCTGCTGAATTCAAGTTAGTAAAAATATTGAGACATTTCTTATCTGTATGAACAGCAAGAGTCTGAAAGCATGATTCCAGCAAATACACTCTTTGAGAATCAGACCATATGTCACTAGAATTCTTAATAATTTAAGGTGAACTAGAAAATAAGACCAGAAAGATTTCATTTACTTTCAACCTAATTCAACAAACACTTATTGAACTCTTATGAAAGGAAGGTTCTGTTTCAGAGACTGTGCATATATAGATGAATAAAAAGAAAACAAACCAAAAAAACCAATTCTGACTCTTACTGATCTTATCAACAACATTTATGGTGGTTGAGGATATACTACATAAAGCCTGTTTTCTCTGGTTCATCGTACTTAAATCAGGACAGAGACTCTGGGTATCTACATTTTCCAGATGAAGATCAAGACCTCTGTAGGAAAAATCCAAAATGATTTGTAGACCTACGCGATAATTTCCTGCTGATTGCTATCTAAATTCCTTGGGAACCGACCCTGGCTTATACATACCTATTGCTATAGTTCCTACACACTTGTTGCTCAAAGTATGGCCTGTGGGCTAACAGTATTTGAGTCTACTTGAAAAGGATAGATGGCAACTTTTCTCTGTTTGGGAGTTTTGTTTTGGGGGGAGTTTTACAATTATCTATTCAGTTTCATTACTGGCAATTAGCCTGTTCATATTTTGTGTTTCTTCCTGACTCAGACTTGGGAGTATGTACATTTCTAAGAATTTGTTTGGCACTGAGGGCCTCAAGACAACTGGCTCCTTGTGGGGAGAAGCTCTGCAACTGTGATCTGTTTATGGGTCGCCCACCTGGGGGTTGGGTCTTGGCCATACCACTGCTCCTCTCTTCCTGCCTACCTCATTGTGGCTCCTCCTTTATACTTTTAGTTGTAAAGATCTGTTCTGGTAGGTCCTGGTCTTTTTCATAAATAATCTTCTGTAAATAGTTTTAATTTTGGCATGCCCATAAAAGGAGGTGAGCTCAGAGTCTTCCTACTCTGCCATCTTGGGAACTCTCTATTTCTTAACGTTCTTTATTACTATAATAAGAAGTGAAAAGTAGTTATTCTGTTTAACTGCTAATATATTAAATTAAATCAACTAAGTATTGTGTGGATGTTTTAAAGTATCAATAATTAAATGAGTTAAGACTTTATTTTAAAGAGATGAGGGAAGAAGTTTAAATTACAAAATTTTTAGTAAAGTATTAGCCTGTATTCAGTGAGTATAATGCTTGCAAAGATGCAACCCACAAATACATTTCACTCCATGTACTCATGTTACGGCAGTTACAGAGTAAAAGTGAAAGGGAGATCAATTAAGATAAAAAGGAAAAAGATGACAGGAGATATATAAACAGAAAACAAGAAGAAACACTAAACAAAAAGGCAGAAAAGAGGAAGAAGAGATGGAGGTATAAAATAACAGAAGAAGAGAAGAAAGAGATTGAGTACAAGTGAAAATGAGAGACAGAGGAATTACTAGAGGAATGGACTTTTTTCTGTCCTCACCTTAATTTCAGTGTGTTTATGCACTTTAGAGCAGTTTAAATTGCAATCTCTATGTTTTGAAAAGTAATTACTGAGCACAGTTCTTTAACTGCTCTTTACCAAGAGCATTGCTGAGGCCCTACTCTGAGTAGGATCACTGTGGCAGGCTGTCAGAAATGGTAGAGTTCTCAGCTCTACACTGCCTGGTGTCATGGCAACGTCTCTTTTGAAAACAGAATTTGCTACAAGGGCATGAGTTTGAAGTAAATAAAATTGTGGTACGATGGAATCCTCCCATTTATTGCTAGGTGGCTTCTCAAATATGAGGTGGAGTCAGCACGCTGGGCAGCCTTTTTCCTATTAACCTTGAGCCCAACACATGTGGAAAGATACGACCACACTCCATCAATTCAATTCTCATTTTAAGGTTGATGATGTTCCTTTGTTATACCTTCTCATTCTCATTCTAATTATGTGTTTTAACTGAAAAATATGTTGACTTGGAATTGAACTAAAATGGCAGGGGTATAAAATGTTTTAAATTAAAATCCCCCCAAAGGAAGTGGAAGATCACACAGCTATTGTGAATTTCTTTATGTTTTGATTTGTTTTAGCATTGGTTAGTCTATGGACTCTGAAGAAAGCTGAGCGCTGAAGAATTGATGCTTTTGAACTGTGGTGTTGGAGAAGACTCTTGAGAGTCCCTTGGACTGCCAGGAGATCCAACCAGTCCATTCTGAAGGCGATCAGCCCTGGGATTTCTTTGGAGGGAATGATGCTAAAGCTGAAACTCCAGTATTTTGGCCACCTCATGCAAAGAGTTGACTCATTGGAAAAGACTGATGCTGGGAGGGATTGGGGACAGGAGGAGAAGGGGACGACAGAGGATGAGATGGCTGGATGGCATCACTGACTCGATGGACATGAGTCTGAGTGGACTCCGGGAGATGGTGATGGACAGGGAGGCCTGGCGTGCTGCGATTCATGGGGTCGCAAAGAGTCGGACACGACTGAGGAACTGAACCGAACTGAGTCTTAAAATTAGTTTTAGATTTTTAAATTTTTTCTCATTTCAACTGAATTTCGATAACAATATATATTTGCCTTTTAAACCATAAGTGAATTTCATGTTTATGAATGTGAAGAAATAATAGCTAAATAAAAGAGGAAAGTTTAAAAACTCTTGCAAACACAGAAGTCAACAACACAAACTTTTCTCTAAACTGCTCCTTCCTAATGCTCTGTATTTTTTCCTTCCTTCCATCAGCTAAGACATTTATATCATTCAAACATGAAAGTGAGAAAAGTACTAAATTTATATCTAAGAGAGATCTGTGGTACAGGTCCTCTAAGAGGAAAGGCAATATCAAGGAGGAAAGAAACAAACTGAATTTTTAAAACCTATGATAAGCAGATACAATGCAGGCAATAGAACTAAATTTCTAAAACATGTATATTTAGTTTCTTCCAAAACATGAGACAAGCTACAGCTATAATACAAGACCAAACTACAATGAAAGAATATTCAGAAAACAGGAAGAGATTGGGGAATTTTTAAAATAAGTAAAATTTTCAATAGAAGGATTAAAAGATAAAGCACAAAAACCTTGAAAATTAAATAAAAAGATAAAAAGAATAATATACATGAGAAAATAAAAGATTATTCCAGGAGTTATACCACAAGGAGATAGAAAAAGGTCTACAGAAAATACAAAAGGGAAAAAATTTATCAAAGAAATAGTATTTCCAGAGCTTAAGAGCATACATCTTCATATTGGAAACATTTGTGTTAGAAATACATTTGCCAGACAAATGCATCAGGTGTTTGAAAAATACTTACATCTATCAGAAAATCTAAGGACAGAGAAAAAGAATACTAGAAGCTTCTGATGGGAGGAAACAATAATTATCAAAAAATAATGAAATAAAATAGAATTCAGCAGCTGTAGATTTCTTAATGGCAATGTTGGCTGTTATAAAATAAAGAAATGATGTCTTTAAATTCTGAGGGAAAGTACTTTCAATCCAGGATTCATACTCAGGCAAACTATCCATAGACTGTGACGTGAAAATAAATTCTTGTTAAAGTATACAGGTTCTTAAAATTAATTATTCTTGATTCTCCTCCTAGGAAGCTACTATAGGATATGTTTCTGCACAACAAGGAAGTAAACAAAATACAGGAAGGACTTGAAATCTGACAAAGGGTGTATCCATAGCAATAGTGCTATGGAGTTTGACTCTGACTGTTATGCAGGAGCACCGGTCAGCAGCCGGTGCGGACTGGAGCAGTGGGCTGGATTGCTGCAGAGACGAGGTCTTCTTAAAAAACAATCATGCTCAATTAAAAACAAAAATCTGGTTTAGTTAACCTAAAAATTTACCAATAGGCATTTGAAAGGTCAGTTGAAATATTTACAAAATGTAATAATGACTCTAAATGAAGCTGAGAAAATAGGAAGAAAGAGGCAATTATTAACTCCATGGCAAAATGTAGGAGAAAAAATTCGATCATAATATATACTACAAAGGCATATTAAATAATGCAACCCTGATTTGCCATGAAAAATATTAAATGACATTGGGAGACTGAGAAGGTGTGTGTATAACTGTGTCTGTCTATATATCTACATGCTAATATGTGTATTTGACTGGGGACAGGGTGAGCTTAACTCCTGTAACAAAATTAAACTGATGATACCTGAAATTGATAACCAAAAAGTAGTAATGCCAATCAATTATTTTATTCTATTGTGATAAATGTAAGAAACAGCCCAAAGGATTTAGACCTTATGGAGAAGAAGTTGAGTACAGAAAAAGTGAAGGGGGCAACTATATGTGTAATGAACTTTTAGGAAATAGGTGATTTAAAATTATGTGCATTCATTATTAGAATCTAAAAATTTAAACATGATTCTGAAAAGAAACATAGCCACTCCCAGGTATAATGTTTTCATTTACTGATAGAAATGTAGATCATTTGATGCTGTCAATACTACCATGATTTTGAGACAAACTGCGCTATATGTGCTTAAGAAAATGATCCTGAGTCATACCTTTATTTCTTGTAAATGACTTGTTTACAAAAGGAAGAACTTTGTTCTATCCTAAGAAATTGGGTAAAGAATTTACAAGATCTGAATGTATGACATCTACTCAGTGGATGGTAGATTGTTCAGATTTTTAAGAATTTGCTATAGATATTAGTTGAATTGGTGAATAATCTTAACCAAGGGGATTACAATTCAAATATGGATGTATCTTAACTTGTAACATGAAACTAACCCTGAGACAAACTCTGTGTGTCTGTGTGTGTGTGTGTTGGAGGAATAAGGAAAAGCAGAGTGACAAGAATTGCATAACTTTCCTATGACCTAAGGATTAGTATACTGATGCTTCTGATCCCTAGGGATTATGGATGAATTGTGTCTACTCCATAGCATTATTTTCTTTGGGGCAATGCATGCCAGAGGAAAGTCTCTCTTTGTGTCTTTAGATAGGTCTAGTGGCTCCTGTCTTTTGAGGTTTTAGCCATTACATTGACAGCATTTCTGCATCATTTCTAGTTTCTTTATCTTTATTCTCACCTACATTGCACCTGGTGTGCTCAGGTCCCTCCAGACTATTTCTAGCACATTACTCACAGCACCAACCACAGGGATGAGGCCCCCAACATCAGTACACAAAAAGCCTAATTTAAACCCTCTTTCCTGATACAGGGATCCAGCGTTGAACACCTCTTAATCGTGACACAGACCACTTCATGTGCCTCACAAGATTTCTTCTTAATTCTTCTGTTAAGAGTCTTTATTTAGTTATGTTGATTACTAGCAAAGCATTCTTGTTTGTCTGATGGTGCCTTAGCCTTGCAATTGTGATTTTTATTTTCTTTTAGTGCACCACAGTCTGTGACACTAAGAAAA